>NW_017308229.1:0-10783 GCF_000935625.1 Nanorana parkeri | reverse complement strand
AATATGACAGATTTCCCCATCAGCGCTAAACACTGTGGATGAACAAATCTCCTGCTGTGTACATCGTATTCTGACAGAGGTGCCGACCACTGTCGGAATACCAGAACTGTCTTTGCAGCTAATTGGCTGAAAGCACCGTTTGGCCAACGATTTTCCAACATGTTTCTTCGGCAAAAGTTGACCTAATCATCAACTTTCGTTGAGAATAGGGTCACCAATGGATCAAATGTCAGCCCATTCCTGCTGAATCAGATGAAATTCATTGTGTGCATTCCCAGCATTTAGCTGGCCATACACTGCTCTATTTTTTTCATTCAACCCATGGGCGGAACAAAAACAGTAGAGCAGATTCCTCCATCAACGCTACGAGCGGATTGCTCGAGGTATACACACTGTTTCTATTGTATTGCTCATTGGCTGCCGGCTCTGTTCGTACAAAGATTTTCCACTTGTACCAAGATAAAAGGACTTTTGAATCACTACTACATATGGATATATTTACATTAAAGTGAACCTAGACACAGGAAACGTTATAAGACAAGCGAGTGGTGAATGACATGGCACTTACAATAAGCTTTCTACAGCTGCCATTTTGACTGCTGAAAACTGATGACAGATGAAAAGTTTTGATAGTTTATGTCAGAATATGGTCAACGGTGCATAAAATCAGGTAGTGGCAATATTTAGGTGTGGAATGTTTTACCCACCCCTGATTTGGTGGTTTACACAGATCAGCCACACTGTATTTTACCAAGGCATAGTGTTAAAGGGGTGTGATAGAAACTGTGCCAGGTCTAGCCAAAGTATAAGATAATCACAACCAGAGAGGACTTCCCTATAATGTAACTAGACCTCAACACCATTCAAATCCCTGGAGATATGAGAAAAGGAAAATAAGCTAAATATAATGTAGCAAAGCAGGACAAACATGTATAGACACAAATCTGTATACCCCTGATGAAGGCACGGAATGCAAAAATGGCCCGGAATGCATCACAAAACGTGGCAAAAAAACCGGAGCATTTGACTTCACGCTAGTGGAGCCAGCCGGGAGGACAGGACAGTGCCCGCTGTACCGCTCTCAAGAGACCGTATCTCTTTCCTCATACGGAAAGAGATTGATGGTTTTATGTTAAGAACATTGTTTGTTAATGTGAGTACCTTTTTTAATTATAAATTCCCTTACCTGGACGGGACGCACTATGCTTGTATTTGTCTCTTCTCTGGTATCGGACACTCTGAAATGTTAATGCTCGCTGGAGTGGACCCACATTGAAATTACTACTGGAGATCGGGGTTCCCTGCCCAGTTAAGAAGGGAGCTGTGCGGTCTGACCTACATAGTGGGTCCATGATATCAGGTGAGCACCCGTCTGTGCGTTTTTGGATCCCGGGGTGCATTTGGTGAAAGACGGAAGGGGAACGTTGACCACTGATTTGGAGTAACATAGATTCACCATATTTTTGATATAACTTTTGACCTCCATATGTGGATATACACGTGGACGTTATCATATGTTTAAATTATCACATTGGTCATGGTCTGAGGCCTTGTTCACACCAAGCGCGTTCCAGGAGCAGAGCAGTTACAGACCGGATCAAAACTGCATCCAATGTATTCCAATGGTATTTTGAGCTCTAGTTCACGTCGCAGCTTTCAGTTCCAGAGCATGTAAAAAGCCCTATTTTACCTGCTCTGGAACTCATGCAAACGCATCAAAAACACTTGCAAACGCCCTGGAACACACTAAAAGCCCATTCTAAACTTTAAAAAAAAAGAAAAACATTTTTAACCAAAAATGGCCCGGAATGCATCACAAAACGTGGCAAAAAAACCGGCAAAAAACACGGCACAACCCACTGCACGTGCAGAAACTCATGCAGATCTGGTCTGCATTTGGTGTGAACAAGCCCTAAAATAACTGGAGCAGACAAAATCTGGAGCAGCTGTGAATGGCAACCAATCAGCTTCTCTCTACAGTTTGTTCAGTTAAGATTTGAAAATGAAAAAAAAAAAAAAGCTGCTGATTGGTTATCATGCACAGCTGCCCCAGTTTTGATAAATTCACCTCAATCTTCTAACATCAGGATTCGAGTTAGCACACCGAGTACAGAACACCGAGCCACCTAAGCTCACAGCCATCATTAAAGTCCACCCGATGTACTGACGCATATGTGCTTTACACCAATGGGAAGCAATTTGTAAACAATTAGAATCCAAAAATAACTTACCTGAACACTGGCCTCTAACTTTTTGGGAGACACAGCTGAAGTCACTCTCCTCAGAGCGGGCATCTCAGTAGCTGCCAGCTCTGATTGCACCGAGATTTTCCAGCAGATTCCGTCGATCAGCTGATCGAGGAATGCCGGCTGAAGGGGAGCGGACAGCCCCACACACTGTGCAAATTTCGGCAGGTACATTAAACACAGTCCGAAATTTGGCCAGTGTATGGGTACCTTTACAATGGACTGGACTGCATTCTAGGGGTATTTCAAGCACCCAGTGCTGCAAGACAGCTCAGTGATGTTACCCATACCTGCTATAAGTGTCAGACGCCATGGCCAAGGCAAGTGATTTGTTTTTTTATCGAGGAGTCTGTTTGCTTACAAACTGCTTTTGAAAACGATAGGGGAGGGCACAAGGGCTTGCAAAAAGCAGACACTCCATTTGTCATAGAACCAATCCGCCTGGGTATTGAGCTTCCAACTCTGAGTTCTGGGCTGTATGATGTCCCCTTGCATTCCTTAATGCATTATTTTGAGCTTGTCTAGCCAATAGCGAGGATTGGGTTCAAATATTTACTATCAAATTTTTTAAAGATTACAAAAAGCTATGACAAGTTTACTTCACACATTACAGTAAATTAAATTTTATTTTATTTTTTAAACGAAAAAACCCCACAAAAGTCAATATGAAATCACTAAATGACGGCATTTTCTTCACATGTGTATAACAGAATATTTGTCAAAAATGCTAGAAAACGTATAAAAGCACAGACGTACCTTTGTTTCCCTGTCCTTTAGGTCTCTGCAACAACGTAGAAAAAGAAAGAAAAAGGTCACTGGAATTAAATACACAGAAAATTCTTTAGAAGTTAGAACAGACAAACCTAAAATTCATAGCATCTTCAATCATTTTGTGATAACCCAGCAGCATGAAGTCAACAGCACAATTTATTCACAATAATGTAGAGATGAAGGGACACAAAATCAAAATGCAATCATGACCACAAAGTTCTATAGTCTTAGAATAATGCAATTAAAGGCTGAACTAAAGCTAAAAAAAACACATTCGACCTCACAAATAAAGGGGATATACTTACATTGTTCTAAGAACCCAAATGTTATGTTATTTTTCTAAGGCGTCTTAAACTACTTCTTGATTGTACAATTTATACATGGCAGCAAGTCCTCATTCACATCTATATTTTAGGTGCGTTTAGGGATTCCTGCACCAGGAACATGCTATTTCCTGCAGCAGGAATGCCAAATCTGCCATTTACAAGCGGCATCTGTCACCCGCTCAAGTTCAATGATCAGGTGACAGTGGCCGCAAATGAAAGCGGCAGAACGCTGCCACACTGCATGTGACACTACATGCGGCTAGGAATCAAGCATTTATTGATGCGTCCAGGGACAGTGATTGATTCCTAACCACATGCAATCCATTGTATCACATACAACGCTCTGCCAGCATTCTGCTGCTTTCAGGTGCTGCGACTGTCACCTGATCATTAACTTGAACGGGTGATGAACGGCACACCATTAATCAGGGGTGAATCCCAGGTTAGGGATTTCTGCCGCAGGACATCGCAAGTGCTTGACAAAGGAATCCCTAAACGCACCTACACTGTAGGTGCGAATGAGGGCTAAAGGTAAACTTGACAAATTTGTATACACAGGCTTAGAACCGCTAGCAGCTGTATCAAGCATTACCTTATTATGAGGCAGCCAAGACCATAGTCTGTAAGTGGAGTTTACAAAAAAAAAAAATATATAAAACAGACTAGGGAAGGTTTAGACACCCCGTCATGTTTTTACTGCTACTGGGGTTTCATTAGATGGATCTCCAACACCAACACAGTCAGAAATCCCTTGTTTAAAAGGAGCAGGAAAGGTTAGAAATAAGGAGAAATCTTCATAATGGTTCCCACATTTAAAAGTCGAAAAAAATTAAAAAGACAAAGCTGAGGTTAAGCTTTAAAGGGCATGTTAAGAAACACATTGAGAGGAATTTATCAAAACTGGAGCAGACAAAATCTGGATGGATGCCAACCAATCAGTTTCATTTTCAAATCTTAGCTGAACAAACTGAAGAGAGAAATGGATTGGTTGCCAGGCAACGTTGCTCCAGGTTTTGTATGCTGCAGTTTTGATAAATTCCCCTCTTTATGTTTCTGATAGAGTGGGGAATGATTAGAACCCCCATCAAAGATTTTCCCCTCACATTCATAACAGTTTTATATGACAGGAAGGGAGGGAAAGTCTATATACAGGACATAGACCGCAATGAAAAGCTGACTAGGATACCAGCCTTCGTTTACTCTAAATACTTTGGTTTCAGTCCTGTGTGTGTCTCTGCTGCAAATATTTTCCTCACTTCACATTAGAGGTCATAGTCATAGGACACCTCACAGCAATGAAAACCAGACAATGGCGCTAATTCTTACCCAATCTTTAAAGAAAAAAAAATGGCAGGGGCCTTAGCTCAATAGGCAAACCTCATCAGTAACAAGATCTGCCTGTCCTCAAAGTGCGCGGTCACTACCAAATTAGCACGTAGACAGTGAAAAGATCTCTTATTAATAATGAATGAAAGAAAGAAATATGTTATGCTAGAGCACTTTGCAAACCCTCCCCTCAAGTCCCACCAACTGTTCGTGCAGATAGTGAAGGATCGGTGGCATGTTTCTGCTCACTTCCCGATCGATAGAGCCGAACTGTGACAGCTTCTTTGTCACACGTCAGCTTTAACTATGAGGATGAGTGGAAATCACTCACCTCATAGTTCTCCTTTAAAAGATGAAATGTAACCATCAATTTAAAGTGACACTAAACTCAGGAGTTAAATCTTAAAAACGTATTCGAGTACCTTAACTATTAACAAAAATGTATCCTATTTGTTTATCAGTCGGCTGTAGATCCCCAAATCATCTCTGAATTGGTGCGGACACTGTCCTTCTGGAGAGTGGATAGTTTTGTTCCCCATGATCCCTCTGGGTGTTGTAACATAGCCACCGTTGCAAGCTCACTCTCATGAAGGAAGGACAGTGTCAGCATGAGGGCTTGTTCACACTGAATGCAGTACGTTTAAGAGCGGTAGCTGCTGGAACGCATGGCAATCCCTGACAAAATCTCCCCCCCTCCCCGATCGGATGCATGGCAAAACTTTGCCTGCGTTCCATTCCACTGCAAACGCAAAAAAATAGAGCAACCAGCATTTTTTGCGGCGTTTGCAGTGGAACGGAATGCAGGCAAAGTTTGCGGGCGGAGGGGGCATGGACGTGATGCTATTGAATTCAATGCACGGTCATGCCCCCTCCAACTGCAGAACGCAGGGGGAAGTTTTGTGAGGGATTGCGGTGTGTTCCAGCAGCTACCGCTCAGGAACGCACCGTATTCGGTGTGAACAAGCCCTGAATTCATGATGATCCGAGGATCTGCAGTTGAGCGATACACAAATAAGATACATTTTTGTTAATAGTGAAGGTACTTCAATGTATTTTTAAGATTTAACTCCTGAGTTTAGGGTCACTTTAATGTGTCTTAAAACTGTTACTTTCAAGGCATGCCAGCAGTCAAGGTTGTCAGTGTGCTTATTTCATCTCTCAACCAAACTGTTAAGCCCACAAATGTCTGGTGTCATAGCTGATCACAAGCCCCATGGCAACTGTAATCCAAATACAGGGTAGGATGGCTCTAAGGGTTAGATGGTTGTAGTTCCCCTTTAAAGCCTTTTTTTCCAACTAACTTTGTTTTGGTTGTTCTCTTACGATGTGACATGTTACCATCATTGAGTGTTTAGTTTGCACAGCACAGAGTTTTTATTCTGCTTCTAGGCAGATAACTACTTTTGTGACTAAAAGATTTTTGTAACTCCAAAACTTTTATTTTAGTCAGACATGTAGCAATGGGCGTGCTGAACATTGCATGGTATTGTGCCGTGGTACCCAATAATTCCCTGCTGGACTGGTCAGAATTACATATAACCAATCTGGTATACTAGTAGTGTTTCCTCACTGTTTACACGATTCTCCCTTTGGTTTGTTATCCACATGGGATCCTTGTGTCCAATCTGCACAGAATGCAAAACAATGCTGATGCTCAAACACAAACAGCTTTAATGGAGCTCAACAATGCATAACATCCCATGTTAAATACTTGGTTAGGTCCATAATATAAAAAGTGTCTGTGATGCTTCCAGAGTCAACCCTAAAACCATCACGTATGCACCCATTTCTTTTGATCACTGCTGGCACCTTTGGCTATACTGAACAAGGGTATCTGTAGATAGCCAGATTTAAAGCAGAACTCCGGGCAAATCAAATCTTAACCTGTGCTGTGGGGCTACCTCTGCACCCCAAGGGTTAGGTGCATGTTTTGTCTAGCGAGCTGAAATAAAGTTATACTCATCCGAACCATGACCCCGGCTTGTTTTTACACTGCGCCCAGTGATAGAATGTCCCTCAGTGTCCTCACATTCTATACACTGTATTGGAAGTGATGACTCCAGGGACTTTAGCCCACTGGAGGGGAGGGATCCAATAGGAAGCCAGGACTGTGGATAGGGTGAGCATATGTTTGTTATATACCTCACTAGGGGGGAAAAAAACAAGCACTTAACCCTTGCAGTGCTGGGTAGACTCAATGCAATGGTTAAGATTTCATTTGCCCGGAGTTCTGCTTTAAAGTAAACTGATCATCAGGTAATCATGGAGGCTGCCAGTGATGACCTCCCCTGATAATGTTGGTTTTCTGGCTGTTATGCTGAGCCTTTTGCTTTAAAAATTTAAGTCTCTGACCTGGACCAAGTATAAGGACTTAGCTTTCCTCATCTACATGCGTTTAGGTCAGTGACTCAAATATTGAAGCCAAACTATCAGTATGGCAAGCAGAGGAAACTAGTACAGTAGTACCTTGGTTCACAAACGTAATTAGCTCCACGATTCTGGTTGCGAACCGAATCAAATTTCACCATAAGGTTCAAAGTAAATAAGGTTAATCAGTTGTGAACCATATGCAACATTTTTTTTTTTTTTTAACCACAAAAATATGAAACTAAGTACAGTACAGTCACCTTCATTACCGCTCTGCACGTTCTTGTCACCTTCATTACCACTCTGCACTTTCTTTGTACCAACATGCTTGCTCTGCACTTTCTTTGGAGCCATGCTGGATTGAATAATACTGTACAGTACTGCATGTGCTAAAAAGCTTCACAGCAAGTGTGCATAGGTCTGTCTGCGACTGTGATCTCGGCTAGAGGAAGCCACCATCACGTGTCAGAGCGGGGAAGATGGGCGCGGTCATGTTCGTCACCCGATGCTGGAGTTTGCGAACAGAAGCCAGATTTTGCCGAACTTCCTGTTCGCAAACCGAATTGTTCGGGAACAGAAGCGTTCGTGAACCGAGGTATTATTGTATTTTAAGAAGGAAGTTGGCAGTAGCAGCCCTCTTATTTCTCATGACAGATTTCCTTGAGGATCACACAGGCAGCAAGGAGAAAGGTAAAAATAGGTGGTTGGTCGCATTTGAGCCCCTGCCCTGAACACATGAAGATCAGGAAAGGTTAGTGATTATACTTGGTCGAGGTCAGAGACAAAGAAGAACTCCAGGAAATGTTTTTATTACCACCTGCAGTGGGGCTACCCCATACTGCAAGGGTTAAGTGCTGGTTCATGTCTAGGTTAAGGCCTTGTTCACACCGAAAGCGTGTGCGTTCCTGAGCGGTAGCTGCTGGAACGCACCGTGATCGCTAAGAAACCTCTCCCCGCCTTCTGGGGTGGGAAGGGGCGTTGCGGTGCATTGAATTCAATGGCACCGCTTCTACGCACGCCCGGCCCGCAGTGAGGTCGGACGCGTGGCAAACCTTTTTTGCATATGCAGTAGAACACAATGCTGGCAAAATTTTGCCTCACGTCCGATCGCACTGCAGGCAGGGGGGGATGTGGAAGCGGTGCCATTGAATTCAATGCACCGCCACGCCCCCTCCTGCCCCAGAACGCAGGGGAAGTTTCTTAGTGATCGTGGTGCGTACCAGCAGCTACTGCTCTGGAACGCACACGCTTTCGGTGTGAACAAGCCCAAAAAAAAAAAAACGTTATTCTCACCCGAAGCTCCGAGCCACCTTCATCCTAGACCGGTCCCTTCCAGTGTCTCTCCCCCTTCTCTGCAGCGGTCCAAGGCCCCATCAATCAACGTCTATACCCAGTGTATAGACATGAAGACGCTGAGGAAGAGTCCATTGCTGCGGGGAGAGCTGTGACAGGTGGATGGCTAGGAGCTCCGGCTGAGTACATCTTTGCTATTTTAGCACCTAGACATAAACCAGCACTTAACCCTTGCAGTGTCGGGGTAGAAAAAAAGTTCCTGGAGATGTTTAATTTTTTTAAGCAAATGGCTCGGCATGACAGCCAGACAACAATTTCAGGAGAGGTCAGCACTGGCAGCTTACAATGGTTTGGCCATCATTACAGGTAACTTCTTTGCACAGAAAAGTAGTAGGTAATACAAAAAGGAAGAGAAGAAGAAAAACTTTATTTCCTGGAGTTCCACTTTATCAGAAAGAATGGTCTGTGTAGTGAGATCTGCTGCCCCAATCCAGATTGCCCTGCTCTGAATTGTACAATGTCAGCCCCTATCACTGGGCCCCATTCCTATGCAGTGCATGAATGATGGAGCGATGTTACACACAGGGAAGGGAAAGATCGGTCACACACAGACAGGTGCTCTTTATCTTTTATGAGTCCCCTATGATGGTCTCCACAGGTTACAATCTAACCATACAATCTCTACGCAATCAACTTTAGATTTACCAAATCTATGTAATATGAGGACCTACCTGGGCTATTCAATCAATATGTAGCCGATCAGGCAGGCCCTTGCACTACATAGTTGTTGGCAGATCTAAAGAAGATTGTACAGATTGTAACATGTGTGGCGAGCTGAACACGCTCCAATTGTTGCCAGTGATACTTCATTGAGTGGCAGCAAACATCAGGCCAAGTACTGGTTAGTGTCTGGTGGTAGAACATCAGCCTTCTTATAATACATCGGGGCTCCATGTATGATTCTAATCTGAGCCCCTGAAATAACTGATAACATTGTATACAATAATGTGATAGGAGGGGGGGGGGGCTACACAATGATTTATCCTCCCTCCTCCGGGGTCCTGACATAGAAGTGTCCATAATCAAGCCTGTATGCTGGCCAATAAAAACACACGGCCCTGTGTACGGTCATCCTGGTTAATGGACAGCAATCAGCACACACACACAGCCAGGCCTCGTCGTTACCTGATCCACGCTGGTGGCAGACATTCTCCTGTGGATCCGCCGTGTGATCGGTGTGCTCGGTCTATGCGTGTGTGGATGTGTGCACACAGTCGGGAGAAGGCGGATCGCTGCGCTCTATAGGCCCACAGAGGGCTGTGTGTTCACGTACAGCCTGTGCACACCGGAGATCGCACAAACATCAGAGGGGGGAGCCCGGGAGCAGCTAAGCACACATCCGTAACGCCGGGTCCCGTCTCTCCGGTGTATATATGGTGTCTATAGGAGCGCCTATACCCCTCACAGGAGACTAGTGCGGCGCTATACGGATACACGGGGAGGGTGCTGGGGGGGGCACCGCGGCGGCCTCCTGTCTCTGGCGCTCCTTGGCCCCGGCTCAAATTCTTCTGCTCTGGACGGGCTCTCTCTTCTCCACAATGGCGGACGAGGCCTCGCACTCTCACTTCCTCTCCGAGGCTCTCTGACCTTCCGCCGTGACGTCAATGGTGAACCACTTCCCTGTCATGTGACTGCAGGGGGCGAGGCCTGGTGGTGGCATGGGCAGCGGGGTTGGCGCGGCGGTGGGTTTTGCTTAGGGGGGGTGAACAGTCACTAATATGGGGAAGGTTAGCTAATATACAGTGAGGGGGCAGATGTTTCCCTATTATTATTATGCAGGATAGATGTATATATATAGATTAACCTATCGATAGCCGACTAATCGACGATGGAAAACGTTGACAACGTTTTCCATCGTCGATTTTGATCGACGTAATCAATTAACTGTTCGATTAACCAATATGTGACGTATGCCCGGCCCAAACCCGCTGTACGTCAATCCCACGTGACCATACACAAGTCTGAACCGAGCGTGAGCGTCACAAGGACATGGCGATAGCACTCTCAGCCTCACCCTGCGCAGAGATTCCCCAGCTCGCAGGACGCAATCTCAGGCCAGCTGACTGAGAGTGATCATCACCAGGGTTGGTTAACTCCGCAGTTAACCCTTTACCCACAAACTTCCACTGCCACCATGTGTTTTTCGGAACACAAAACGTACCCAGCAAATGCTGCGACAATTTAAACACTTAAACAATGCCTGTAATACAGCTGTCCTCTCAGACAGGAATATGACAGGATTCACTATACAGTAGCACTCTTCAGAGAGCAAGGATACGTTTAAGTTCGTATATTTAGAGCGTAGAGATAAGCTTAACGATTTTTAAGATTGTCCTTTAACCTCTTGCCGTCTGCCCTTAGTAAAAAAACGGACGGACGGCACTGCAGCATTGG
>NW_017308228.1:231980-251227 GCF_000935625.1 Nanorana parkeri | reverse complement strand
GAAGCCGTACCAGACGGGCCAGTGGGAGGAAAGCTATTGGGGGTAACGAGTCTAAGCACGGCTCGATGTGAGGTCCTATAGCGGCTATTTCAACAATAATGTCTAACCAGACAACCGAAACAAGTAGCAAAACATATTCACGTACATAACATCTTAACATAACAGATCCCAACCAATCCCGGGTCTCCCAGAATCATGTCATCATGATGGGGCGCGATCCTTCCACGGCCGGGGCATCTGTATTGATGGGAAGGGCATTCCCCAAGACCCCCCCAGTACCCTCCCGGGTGGGATGCGGCCACCCATCCAGCTCGGGGCGAGGGTGCGGGAGCCCCCGCACCCCCACCAAAATCGAGGAGACCGGGTCAGTGTCCGCACCCCTTCGAGCCGAAGGTCTGGAGTAAAGAGACATCACCCATGCTAGGGCTCGTGTGGTATTATCCCTTGCTTCTCGCATTAGTATGAACCCCGCCTGATCTGGGTGTATAATGTCCCTAATATATGGCAGCAGTCGTAGTGAGAGAATTTTAGAGAACAGTTTCGTGTCGATATTCAGTAATGAGATAGGGCGATAACTCTGGCATACCAGGGGGTCCTTTCCCGGTTTCGGGATCACCGTTATATGAGCTGAGAAAGATTCTCGTGGTAGGCCCCCGGTCTCACGTACTGAGTTAAGGGCCCGAGTGAAATGAGGATTTAAGATAGGGGCGTAATTTTTAAAGTATTGTAGTGTGAATCTGTCTGGACCCGGGGCTTTTCCCGAAGAAGTCTGTTTCACCGCATTCTCCACTTCAAGGTCCGTGATCGGGGACTCCAGCAAGGCAATCGCCTCTGGTGGGAGGGCAGGGAGGCCCGATGAGGTTAGATACGACCGAATCCGGGACAGTCGGTCCGTTATACCCGCCGCAGTGCTTGGTTGAGGAAGATTGTAAAGGGATGAGTAATAGGCGCGGAAGTTGTCCGCGATATCCAACGTAAGATGCGACATGGAGCCCGACGGGGATTTTATCACTGGGATAAAAGATTTTGATCGCTGTTGGCGAAGGGCATGGGCCATGGATCTACTACAATGGTTACTATACTCATAAAAATGTCTGCAACATTTCGCTAACATTGCTTTGGCGCGTTGTAAACAAATGGAGTGCAGGGAGTCTCTTAACAGGGACAGTTGGGCCGCGATGTCTGGGTCAAGGTCTCGCTTGTGTCGAAGCTCAAGCGGGTGGATCTGCGTTATTAGTGAGGTTATTTGTTGAAGGTGTTGACGCTTAACCTGTGTGCCTATCTTGATCAAAGTACCCCTGATGTATGCCTTGTGGGCTTCCCAAATATAGTACGGCGAACAGTCGAAGCCCGAGTTCAGTTCAAAGTATGTCCGAAGCTCCGATGCAATCTCCGCCGAAAGGGTTGGATCCTGCATCAGAGTCTCGTTGAGTCTCCAGCGCCACAGCTTTACATCTAGGGAGCCCACCTCCATTTCAATTGTGATCGGAGCGTGATCCGAAACTGAAATAGAACCAATGGAGGATTTAGATACCATTGGCAGTGAGGAGTGGTGTATCAGGAAATAATCAATGCGTGTATATGTCTGTTGGGCAGATGAGAAGAAGGAATAGTCCTTTTCAGTGGGGTGGTGGATCCTCCACACGTCCGAGAGTTGGTGCAGGTGGAGACAACGCCGAATCCTACGTAAAGCAGCTCTAGTCAGGTGGGACGTCGCCCTGGAGGAGTCCAATTTCGGGTCAAGAATCAAGTTGAGGTCCCCCCCAACAATTAGCAAACCCTCCCTGAAGTCATCTATTGCTGCCAGGGTCCGTTCCAGAAACGGAATCTGCGCGTGGTTAGGGAGGTAGAGGTTCACCAAAGTGACCATCTGGGAATCTATCTTACCCTTGATCATTAGGAGGCGGCCCTCCTCCCCCGCATGCACGTCTCCCGGAGTCCAATTTACTCCGCGGGAGAAAATGATGGTGACTCCTCTAGATTTTTTATCAGGGGAATAGCTGTGATATGTCAATGGATATCTGAGGTCCCTGAGGGTAGGTGCATGATCCCGGCGGAAATGGGTCTCTTGCAGGAAACCCACGTGGGCACGCTGCCGGTGGAGTTCCGCCAAAATCATAGACCGTTTCTCAGGGATATTGAGGCCATTAACGTTCCATGAGAGGAAGCGAATTGGAGGCATTGTAGCTGCTAGGTGGTGAACCCTACCAGAGAAGTGTATAAGTGGAGATGGTGAGGGACGGGGAAAGGGCAGTGGCAGGGTTAGGGGCAGTAGTAGGGGGGAGCACAGGGGACAGGCAGTAGGGGAGAGCGGGAAAAAAAATGAATTAGAGCCAGTCAGGGATGCACTCGGGGACGGGGAGAACCCGCGGCCTATGCCTCCTGGCGAGGCGGGCGCCATGTTTGCTCGGCCGCGATTCAGGGAGACCGAAGTCTTGGTTGAGAAGAAGTGTCGCATGGAGGCATCGGCCCGTGATTTTTTGGTGCCCCCGGTCTTGCGACGCTGGGACATCCCGTTTGAGGATCAAAAAAGCTGCTACAAGTTTCAGTTACAGGCGGTAAGGTATACTCACCGATCTAGCACCTCACGCCGCCATGTCCAGGACATGCCCCCGCTTCTATTCTTTCAATGGTCTGCTATGCAGTGAGTCAAAATATTGCCATATTGCTCTAATTCTACTTCATTGGCTGGAGAATCCATTTTAGAATAGGCCTACTAACTGCAAAGTGAAAAATTACCAATCATTGAATTCCATCTCACTTAAAAGCACGCTATATTATTTTATTGTACTGTCGGTGCAACAGCTAGTATTCAGATAACACAGGAACTTCAAAGCAGACTATCCACTGAGACAACATCACGGGCAACATTAGCCGAGATTTACATATGCCCTACAAGCCACTGGTTAAGGCTTACTGTTCAAGACAATAGGTCAAACACTATTTTTGATTTTAGACAGCTATAAACAGTTCTCAGCCTACTTTTGTTTAAGTCATAAGGAAAAAAACAAGCAACTAAACTGTGATACAGCCTAAACAACAAAAAAATGTTTCACAAAAAATGTGTACATAGTTAAGTGATTTACTCCAAAACATCTGAGCAGTAAGGATGTTGAATGTGTCTTATAAACCTAAGTCTGCCTTTATGATCTACAAGAAAATGTGAGATATAATCAGGAAGATTCACTGAAATTGAAGCATCATGTATAATAATCATCATGAAACATTACCCTTTCTATGTATGATGCAGCAAGATATACAGTACATAACCTTTAAAGATATGAAGATATTAGAAGTGCAATTTAGAGTATGCATTGCATTTTCAAGATTATTGTTTAAAGGAAATTGTTCATTTTTTATTTTTATTATTCCTCTTAGAAGTTTAGGTCTGAATGTATTTGCACTCCTCAGACACACATCTAAGACTAATGATTACAAGTGAGTGACAGATTAGTGCAATATACAGCATAATTTGATAATAGTATGCAAAGACTGAATACTTAAGAATTAGTTGGGATTTTAAAAGGACCATTGAATGCTTTACTTGAAAAGACCTATTGCTAATAATTCATTGTAGCAATTAGTCTACTGGAATGCATTGTCGGAATTACCTCTGCTGCTGCATTATGTTTTAAAGTTGACATAAAAAGAACACATTTTAATTTAGCTAGTATAAAGACCTGAATCTCTGATCATATTGACTTTTTTTCATCCACTGTACTATAGAACTTGTAAAAGGAAAGGGATGGCAGGCATCATCAGCCAATTAGGCTGTACTTCTTTACACAGTGCGGTCAATATATAAATGGAAAGTTTATTATCAGGTAGAGAAAGCAAAATTAGCAGATTGATGATTACAAAAGTGTGCTTTTACTGTTTTATTATTTAATCAGCAGTCTACAGGGTGTATCAGAGACCAAAGTATATTCTTTTAATTACCTAACTGTACTGTTTGGTAGTAGTGCCTTTTGCACAAAATTACATATCCTTGGAAGATATGTTCATTTACATATGTACAATGTGTATTTAATTTAGTCCTCCTTCTGTTTAACTGTGTATTTAGCTGCATTAATGCGTGTTTTTCTTTAGAAGCAATCTGAAACATAATTATTTTTCTTCAGTAGGTAAAAGATATAAAAAAATATGCATACTGGACACCACATTTTTCTTGTTTCATATTATTATTATTATTAAAGGAGGAGAAAGTAGTCTGAGAGGAGTAGGAGAGGGAGTGGGAGAAGGAAGATGAGAAAATAAGTTCCATGTTTTGGGAATGAAGTTCTGAGGAACTACAGGCAAAGGCATGATCGGTTTTGTATTTTTTGCTTTATATGTACTGACTGTGTTCATTTCTAACAAGAATCATAGTAACATTTTCTAAAGGACAGATCTAACCAGAATTATAGTGACTCTAAACTCTAAATTTGCAATTATTTATTTAGAAATTCACTACATTGCTATTCGGGTCTGTGAGCCGAGGTGTCTTATGACACCTCGGCTCACAGACCTGAATGGCATTCGGAAACTCACGAATAGCATTCGTGAGTTCCCGAATGCTATGTAGCATTTGACAGCTGAGAATGTCAAATGGGCGGAGTGAGCCATGACGTCACGGCTCGTTCCGCCCATCTGTTTACATTCGAGCAGGAATGTCATTTTGCGGCGAGTTTTCGTCGGGTTCGGACGGTCGTGGTGCGGCGGGACTTTTTATATTTCGGCGGGTCGGCGGTGGTCGTGCATCGTGATTGACGCTGGATTAAATTTATAGAGGAATTTTTAATTTTTTTTAAATTAACTAGCTTCTTGGATGTAACTGGGCGTGTATACACGTCCTGTTACATCTGCCCACTCGGGCGCGCGGCGCGTGCAAGCGGGAAATGCCGTTATTTGAAAACAGGCAGCGATGTCTGTTAATATACAAGCGATCTGGGGTTTCTCAGCCCCCTCTGTGATAGCAATTAAGTTAAGTGGAAAAATAAAATAGGAAAAAAAATTTAAAGTTTCCACCCAAATTTTTTTAAAGTTACACATAAAAAAGAATTTTAAAAAACTTTATCAATTTTTAAGCTCGGCATGTGTGGTGTCTATTTACCCGACGTGACCCCGTCTTTTATATTTTACCAAAAAAGTGGGTAATATTAGTTGTTTTGTAACATAATAAAAAAAAAAACATTTCCAAAATTTTCAGTAATTTCTCCTGAATATAGTAAAAAAATAAAACCCCCAGTGGTGATTAAATAGCACCAAAAGAAAGCTCTATCTGTCCCCAAAAAATGGTATAAAATTCATTTCAGTACAGCGTTGCATGACGGAATAAATGGCAGTCAAAGTACTGCAGCGCTGAACACTGAAAAATGGCCTGGCCAGGAAGAGGGTCTAAACACCTGGTCTTCAAGCGGTTAAAGGAATATTCAAAAACTGACTCTTTGTTTTTTTTTTCAAATAAAGGATTTTATCAAAAGTCTGGACTTTTTAATAACTATTTGATTTAACCCTTTAGTGAATGGACATCCTCCCAATGCCGAGGGCACGTGGCCTGGTAATCCGAGCCCTGCCGAGCCAGTGCTCGGATTAAGGGTATAGTAGGAGTGTTAGCGGGGACCCCGCGTTTTTTTTTCACCATTTTTTGGGGCTGGGGTTCCTCCTTAAAATTCCTACCAGACCTAAAGGGTCTGGTATGGATTTTTGGGGGGAACCCCATGCACTTTTTTTGTTTTAACTTGGGGGAGAGTCCCTCCTAACATTCTTACCAGACCTAAAGGGTCTGGTATGAATTGGGGGGGAACCTCACGCTTTTTTTTTTCATCTACTACAGACTAAAAAAAAATTTTTTTTTCTAATGTCACTTTGCTGCAACGAAATTTCGTCCAATAAACGAAATTTCGACCAGACTACCGCTAACGAATTTCGGGAATTCTGATTCATTTGCATTCATTTCAGCTGTAATTCTGATACATCCGAATCTCAGCAGGAGGACACTATGTAAAGATGATCAGGTAGAATAGGCTAAAATAGGGAAGCGCTCTAGTAGGAACACAAGAGGCATTTTATCACTTGTCCCTGCCTAATCATAGCCCATCATTAATGTCATTTTTTAAACGGGGCAAAAGAGTCACTGATGGGGTGAAAAAACAGCATTCCATAGCCTCTCCTCTGCTGTAATCACACAGAAGAAAGAGCAGATTAAGGAGTAGGGGGAGGAGAAGTAGAATAAAGGAAAAGGAGTTGAAGGAAGAGGTTAAATCAGCAATGCTTGCCACCTACTACCTCCATGCAGCAGCACCCCTACCTCTCCTTTTAGGTTTGCTTTAGTTTTTTTGTAAGATTCTGATTTGGGAAACGGTGGGCAGCCTTTAGCCATAAGAGTCTATACTTAATTTATGATGCTACCTGCTCTTCTCCCTGGCTGTAAGATTTCCACCCTCCATTTGCTGCACCCAGACCTTCCCACTGCACTGATGGCCTTCGCCCTGCAGCTGTCTCCAGTGCCCTGACTATAATTACTTGAATTACTGACTGCTAAATGCCTGGGAAGATAAAGAATATGCTGACAATGCAGAGGAATTGAAGATGTGCAAGCCAATCACTGCATCAATACGAAATAATTACTTATAAAAAAAAATCAAAATAACATAAGTAAAAAATTACAAGTGGGAATCTAAAATATTGACTGCATTATTTGGGGGAGGGGTTGCAGTGCAAAGGACTAGTGTAATTTCTTTTCATCTTCACATAGCAGCTGATGCCTGCTGTACACTGTGATGCCTTTTGCCCCTGTTCTCTTCTCCAGTACATCATTCATCTGCCCCTTCTGCCTCCTCCTTAGGGATTCCTGCTCTCCTCTCCTTGCCTCCCAAATACAGTCTGACATATCATCTTCATACTGCTCACTAGGACTCAGCTTGGAGAATGGATAGTGCTGCTGCAATTGATCCTGTCTTCTGCTTGGAGCAGGGCCTCCTCAAGAGTGATTACAGGTTCTAACCTCACCCTCACTTGCTCTGCTCTTTTAATCATTTTGTCACTGCCAGTCCTCCTCCTGAGAACAAAAGAGAGAAATATGCATAGCTCAACATGCACAAAGCAATGGAGCACTCAAACTAAACTGGCTTCTCTAGGCATTGGCAGTTTGAAGGAAGCTGGTGGGATAAAGGTATTGAAGGGGGGAGGTCAAATGCATTGAAAATTAAGAGCAATAGATGGATAAGACGATAGATAGATAGATAGATAGATAGATAGATAGATAGATAGATAGATAGATAGATAGATAGATAGATAGATATAGAAGCGAGGTCAAGGAGAGATAGACAACCAAAGGGGAGCTACATGTAGCTATAATCTGCCCTTCATCTTCCAGTCATAGCCATTTTCAAGGGGTCTGGCAGGATTAGTGGAGAAGGAGGTAACGTTTGCATCAGCAATGCTGGCTTTAAAAAAAAAAACAACAGTATTTTGGCCTACTACTCCTGTCAGTCAAGCAACTTGAAAACGTCAGCCAAAAATACACTGCCAAAAGTACACTGTGACAAAGAATGCCCTTTAAACTCATTCTGGTTCCAAAATACAACATTCAGCTTTAAGTCATCCCTGGAACCCTTTTATTTTAAAGATTTGTGTATTTTCCTTCTCAACTTTGAAGTCGTATGAACAAGACCTTTTCCTACAGGATTTTTTTTTTCATTGACACAGGCTTCTCATGGTAGTGCCAAGTTATCCATGTGGCTTTTTGACAGTAGTCTCCTATTAGTCCTGGAAAAGGCCAGAATCTACTAACACACACAGTCACACACACGCACACACACAGTCACACACACACATTTCAATAGGATATACTGCTAAGTTAGGGTTTTGTGAATATCAAAAAGGATGCTACAAACCCCCCACAAATCAAAACCATGCAGATTCAGCCATCCATAATGATGAAAGGTTTTAAATACTGTTAGGCAATCTCGTTTAACAGAAAGTATACGTACTATATGTCATAAATACCTAAATGAAGCTATGAAATAAGTGCATTATAAAGGTCTTTGTTCTTTAAGATACCATGTGAACATAGCTTTGTAAGTACATGTACAAGCATATTTTCCATGAAAACTGCTTGCAATTAAATACTAGTACAAGAGAATAATTTAGCTAATTTTATGTAAGTAAATATGAAATGCAACACCCATAGAGTTTAAATGATAAGATTTTTTTGTTAAGAGTAGAAAGGATTATTGAGTATATAATTTTGCCATTAAACCACTGTGTTAAAGCATGCATATATCAATATTCGCTAGTAAAGGATGTTTCATATGAGGAACAAATGATAAAATAAAGTCAGAACTTAATTTTAAAATGCATAATTCATGATTCAAAGCTGATTAATTAATATGTTTAAATGTCCTGGTTCAGAATATAACATCTGTATTTAAATTTTGAGCAAGGCGAGATTACTTATTTATACTTGAAAAATTACTGTTGAAATGTTATTATGCCATTTGTTTTTAAGACTATGAGACCAAAGATTGACTACAGAAATGTAGAAATCATATGCAACATCATTCAACCCACACAATGAAACGGGTGAATTTGCAAGTCTTCTTATTACTGTTTAAATATTTTATTCAATGTTGCCTGTTTTGCAGAGCATTTGGTTAAATCTTAAGTTTTCCTTAGGAGAGTTTTTTTTGTAAATTAATTCTTAAATAATCTTATTCTGCCAAGCTATGCGGTTTTTTTTTAACAAAGTATTGATGCACATTTTTCTGTTAAACTCAAAGTAAGTACTGAAAAGTATATTGTAAAATCTCAGAGAATAAGCAAAAAACCTCTGAAATTAGGGGTTTGGGTCAGATGGCAGTAACTTACCCACCCACTCATGCCCAATTGTACTTTTGCATCTACTGGAGCTCTGTATTTACAATATTTTAGAGCTTATTCACATCATTTCTCTCTTTAATCCCCTCTTTTCATGAAGTATTGGAGTACAAACTAATGATAAAATAGACCACATATATCAAAAAATCTGTCCTTCATGCATAACTATATAGACAAAATAGATATAGGGAAAGGAAGAATTTAAGTTAGTGCGTGACCCACTTTTATCCATCTCATCCTTTTACATTGTGATCATGGCTTTGGCTTCAGAGCAGAGAATAAATATTCTCTGTATGTACCATTCCCACCTGTCTGTCTTGTTCTATGGCTCTCCCACAGTTTTCAATAGATATTGAAATGAAGATAGATAGAAAAAACAAGCCACATGTCCAAAGTCCAAAGCAGTAGACTGAAGCACCGGCCTTCACTGATTTTTATGTAGGATAGCATATTATCATATTGGTTAATATTTAGCCAGGCAAATGTTCCTTCTGTTTTCTCTCTCCAGCATCCACACCATCACACTAGACATGCAATATATATTTATTTATTACAGGTATTTATATAGTGCCCATTTACGCAGCACTTTACATAGTTGCACATTCACATCAGTCCCTACCCTCAAATAGCTTACAATCTAAGGTCCCTATCTTACATTCATACATAGGGCCAACTTAGAGAGGAGCCAATTAACCTACCAGCATGTCTTTGGACTGTGGGAGGAAACCCACGCAAGCACAGGGAGAACATGCAAACTCCTTGCAAATAGTTTGAATCCTTGGCTGGGATTCAAACCAGGGACCCCCATTGCTGCAAGGCAGAAGTGCTAACAACTACACCACTGTGCTGCCCTCTATGTTAGCCTTTAAAAATGTAACAAAAATATTGCTGGTCAGGCACAGAGGAAAACTCTTAAGCTGAGTATACACGGTTCTATTTTTTTTCGTTTAATCTGCGGGCTAAATGAAAAAAAAGATTAGAACAGATTTCTCCGACAATGCTTACGTGCTTGACGGATGAATGCCCTGCTGTTTCCTTTGTATTCTCACAGCAGCTGATTGGCTGCTAGTTCTATTCGGCTGAGTATTTTCCAACTTGTTCCATCAATCAGCTGATCGAGGCATACCGGGCAGAATAGCCTACTTTAGTAGAGCGGAGTTGCTGAGGTGTAACAATAATGTCAGACAACCTGAGGTCAATATGAGTTCATGGTAGATGAAACAACAGTACGTAGAAGACGTGGGACCACCTACCACCCAGCCCCTAATTTGTAGTCTATCTAGCTATCACTAACTGAGGTCATGGCAGGACAAGATGAAAAAAGAGGAACAGAGAAGACAAGGGACCGAACTGCCACCCACCCCCTAATTTGTAGCCCATCTTGTTATCACAGCCTCCTTCTTCAATTTTTTGTATTTCGCAGAACATTTCCCCTTAGTTTAGTGAATGAGGTTAAGCCCCGGCTGACTTCCATTACCCAATCATGTGCAAGTAAAAAAAAGTTTTGTTTTTTTTAAATTTTCCTTGCACATGATTGGGTTTTCTTTGTAAGGTGATATTTCACTAGATTCCCCAAGCTAAGGGAAACTTGGCTTGCAATGTGCAAATTCCCTTGCAAAGCTAACAGTCTATTTCACTTTAATATGTCAACCCCTTTGTGTCATCTTTCAATAAAAGTTTAAAAAAAACAGGCAATTTTCAGTTTTACAATAAACCACCAAATGAAAATGAGCCATGGAAATAATACAACCTGGTAGAAATTTAAAGGCCTGTATGATGAAGAACAAACATGGCTCATCCTCCAAATTCCAAAAAGCAGCTCTTTAATTATTAGGGAATTTTCCTCATTGGCATGTTGTTCATGTACAATAATCACCACTATAACACCTTAGTGAAAAATTTTAATGTACTATTTTCTGCTCAGTCTTCCAGTAAAAATTGTAATTTGTATTATGTATAAAAAAATTAAAAAAAAGTATAACCTTTAATCTGTAGTACTTGTTGGATATGTTGGATCTGTCTCAAACAACTCATCCCCACGCAGCTACCACCTTTTGTATCACTTGCCCCTCCCTTTTAGATTGTAAGCTTTCATGGGCAGGGCCCTTCTTACCATCTTGTCTTGCTTTGTATTGTAACTGTAATGTCTTCTTTATATTGTAAAGCGCTGCGCACAATGTTGGCGCTATATAAATCCTTTACAATAATAATAATGTTTCTTTATTTGAATCTTTTTATAATCCTCAGCCAGTTAGACCCAGTTTATAATGTAGACTGAAAACATAAAGCGCACAGCTCACCCCTATCATGCGTCCCCGCAATCCACATTTGGTGCATGGATGACTCTCTTCCAGAGTAATAGTCTCAAAAACTGTGGAACCAGCACACAATAATCTTCCAAAGAAATTCAAACTTTATTTCACATGTATCTGTACAAAGCACAACCGCTGATGCGTTTCTGCCTTACTCTGCCTTAGTCATAGCTAGTGACTACTAGCTACGACTAAGTGACAAGTAGCTATGACTAAGGCTGAATAAGGCAGTTTTTCAGTTTATAATGTCCTTGGTCCCCATGTTTGTCCTGTCATGTAGTCCCTCCGCCTATTTCTCTTTTGTCATTAGCTCCGTGACTATCTTACACTAAAATATTTTAAATGTAATATACAAACTGACAAGGTTCAAAATCCATGAAAATATTAGTACACAGAAGGAAAGGATCACTGTGTTAAGAATATGTATATTTGGTGGAGTCGATGACCCTACAGGTGGTATTGGGGGGTAGGTGGGGTTTGCCGTATGCTAGAACAGGCACATTGACACGAGTCCACTTGTGTGCCATATGGGACATCTAGATGTGTGTATTGGATACCCGATTCAAAACCCCTGTTGAACTTCTGCCGAGTTGATGGGAGACCTCACGAGTGGTGGACAGTATATGGGTCACGGGCAGGACAGTAGACTGTTAGGGTGGCAGGAGCGATGGTGGGAGGTGGTAGGAGGGGGTGGCCGGGTCTAGAGCTGGTCTTCCGCATTCACGGGGTGGGGGTGGGATAAAGCCCCATGTTCATTTTCTGGCCTACGAGCCCAGTGCCAATGGGGCGTTTGGTTGTCCAATTTAGTGATATATGCTCCATATCTCACTCTGTTGGTTGCTGTGTTTAGCCGTTTTCCCCCAGTTTCAGGCGTTTCCTCACCGTGTTGGAGTCAACCCACTTTGCTCCAACACGCGGCGCTGCCTCTTCTCTCCAGCACCTCCATAGGTACTTCGGCCCTGTCCGATCACTCCCCAGTGCACATGAGTATACTCGTGGGGGAGGGTGTTCGCTCGCCTTTCACCTGGCGGCTGAACGAGTCCCTCCTGCAGGACGACGCTGTACTGGCCGACCTTAAATCAGAGCTGACACTCTACTTCAGGGACAACGCCTCCCCTGAGCAGGATCCGCTTACACTATGGGAAGCACATAAATTTGTCATGCGTGGGCTGCTGATCAAAATAGGTGCCCGGAGGAAGAGGCAGCGACTGCAAAGCATCGAGGCCTTATATGGCCAACTGCAAGCCTTAGAAATGCATCACAGGGCTGCTTTAGACGGGGACACCCTGACTGCCCTGACCCAGACTCGATCGGAACTTAGAGACCTGTTGCTGGAGGGGGTACGGGCCCAGTTAGGGAGAGCACGGCGCACGTTCTACGAATTTGGGAACAAACCGGGAAAGCTCCTAGCACGTGCCCTGAGAGATGTTAGATCCCGTACATACATACCATCCATCCGTTCGACAGAGGGGGCACTAGTCTCTAGATCCAAAGACATAGCGAGGCAATTCCATTCGTTCTACTCTGCCCTCTACAATCTACATCAGGGCACAGGACAGTCGGGGACTCTGGAATGGACTCGGGCGATCCGGGCGTACCTGACCAGCTCGGGCATGCCCCGCTTGCCCGAGTCGGCTGCACTAAGTATGGAAGTACCTATCTCGGTGGGGGAATTTGAAGTGGCCTTGAAAAATATGAAACCAGGGAAGGCACCGGGACCAGACGGACTGACCCTAGTATATTACAAATCCTTTCAGGAGCTTCTAGGGACCCACTTCTCAGAGGCCTATAATTCACTCCTCAAGGGGAGCACACTACCTCGGGACGCCCTTAGGGCACAAATTACAGTAATCCCTAAAGCAGGGAAAGACCCCGCGCAATGTGCTAGCTACAGGCCCATTTCACTGCTGAATACCGACCTGAAGCTGTTCACCCGCATACTAGCTTCTCGCCTTCTCCCTTTCTTGGATGACCTTATTGGAAGGGATCAGGTTGGTTTTGTGCCGGGCCGAGAGGCAAGAGACAACACCATCAGAACTCTGAACGTGATCCATCTAGCGCGTGCGCCCTCTCAGCCGCTTCTCCTGCTGTCGTTGGACGCGGAGAAGGCGTTTGACAGGGTGAACTGGTCATTTATGGGGGAGATGCTAGACTACATTGGGCTGGGGTCGAGTATGCAGCAGTGGATTCGGTCATTGTACTCGAACCCTACGGCGGTGATTAGAGTCAACGAGGCCCTGTCTGAACCCATCACCATTTCTAATGGGACTCGCCAGGGACGTCCGCTCTCGCCCCTTATCTTCATACTTACGCTTGAACCACTACTTAGGACTATACAGGGAACCCCGGACATAAGTGGACTGGACTGCGGTGGAAGACAGCATAAGGTTGCGGCTTACGCCGATGACCTGCTGCTATATGTTACGCACCCAGAAATCTCCCTACCCAATGCCATGCACGCGATACGCGCGTATGGACAACTGACAGACTTTAAGCTGAATTGGAGTAAATCGGAGGCGTTGAATGTATCACTCCCAGAGGGTCGACTGGCGCAGCTAAGGGACTCTTTTCGATTTCGGTGGGCGGACTCATCAATCACTTACCTGGGGGTGGCTATACCTGCAGATATCCGTAAAACGTTCTCCCTGAACTTCCTCCCTCTCCAGCAACGTATCACGTTAGATTTGGCATCATGGGACCACCCCTCCTTTACATGGCTAGGTCGCAAAAATATCTTAAAAATGGTGGTTATGCCGAGATTACTCTAGTCCTCCAAACGCTTCCAGTGTCAATCCCGGTGACATTCCTCCGCCGGCTCAGATCTCAATTCCTAACCTTTTTGTGGATGCACAAGAGGGCTCGGTTGAGGCATCAGATATTGTCCAGATCCAAGAGAGCTGGGGGCCTGAGCTTTCCAGATCCGGTGATGTACTATAAAGCGACACACCTGTCAGTGGTGGTAGACTGGTGTTGTAACTCCAAACACAAGCTGTGGGTGGAACTGGAACAACTGGAGTGTACCCCGCCTTTGCAAAGCGCACCTTGGATCTTTCCTAGGATGCCGCTCGCGTATTGGTCGAACCCGCTGGTTCGGGCCACAATGAAGGCAACTAGCGGGACACTGTCCAACCCGGGGTTCTCCCCACAGCCCTCGCCTCTCCTACCACTGACGGGGAATCCTCACTTCCCCCCGGGCCTGCATACGCCACTGGCTAGGTCACTGACCTCGTTGGCGCTTACTAGACTGTATAAGTTCCAGGGGGCAGGCCAGTGGTTAACCATTGCTCAGATTGGGGAGCTGACGGACCCACCCCTGGGTTTCTGGAGTTCCCTTACAGATACGACACTTTCTGGACACGTCTCCAGTGGGAGCCCCCCCTCTGAGACCGTGTACAGAATTTGAGACCATATGTGACAAGGCGGAGCCAGTGAGACACATGCTATCACACCTGGTCGAATGTCTTCGTGGTCCACCTGACCTTCCCCCTCCGTACTTTATCAGGCAATGGGAGGCGGATCTAGGAGTGGAGTTTAGCCCCTTTAACAGGTCGATTGCATGCTGCACTTTGCGCTCAAATCATCAGTCTCAACGAAATATCAAGAGGCGGGGTACAAGCTGTTGTCCCGATGGTATAGGGTCCCGAAGGCTCTGCACGCCATGTACCCGGCGGTCCCCGAGACATGTTGGCGCTGCGAAGGGGAGTTAGGATCCCTACTGCACATTTTCTGGGAGTGTCCGGGGTCTCTACATTCTGGTCTCAGATTGCCGCTCTTGTCCAGCAGATCATGGCTACGTCCCTCCCGTTTGCTCCTGCGGCATACCTCCTCCACCTGACACCGCTACCGAGGAAAACCTACAAAAGATCCTTACTGATCCACCTACTGAATGCGGCTCGGGCATGCATCCCGGCACTGTGGAGGCAGGCCCACCTGCCCTCAGTGGAGATGTGGGTGAAAAGAGTGGAGGAGATCCGGCTGATGGAGGATCTGACATCCTCAATCCGTAAGACCCAAAATAAATTTGTCGCTACCTGGGCAGCTTGGTACTTGTTCAGAGATTCCTCAGCGTTCCCCCAGGGCAGTCAAGAGTGAGCTATTAGGGAAGATGCCAGCAAGATGGTGGCTCCGGTGGACCGGGACTGGGTCGGTGTCTCACCCGCCCCCCATGTACGTCGTGTTTTCGTGTTTGTGTACACTTTTGTTCTTTGGGGTGTAATGTCTGTTTTCATCGCTCTCCCGGGATTGCTGCGATCGTGGGAGAGTATCCTTTGGAGAGTTGGTGTGTTCTTAGGGTACATTATGTAAAGAAAATGGAAAAGTAATGGGAGTACAGATGCAGACCAGACAGATGTGGCCTGGGATTTATCAATGTATAGGGGGCAAGCCGGGCAAGACAATAGTTTATAGGAGAAAACGAAGTTATATGCATATATATGACACTGCCTGGCCGTGAGGCCCAGATGTTTGTGCGGTCCTGTGTATGTACTCTTATGTTTGCAGAAATAAAGAATAAAAAAAAAAAAAAAAGAATATGTATATAAAAAATGAAACAATGTTGCAAAAGAGTATTTTAGTCCTATTCAACAAGGCAAAGAATGCTATGCAATATGTAGTGACCAACAGCAGCCAATCAGCATTCCTGTTTCACTCATCTGAAAGGATACACTGAAATCTGATACTTTTTATTGTTCTTTACACTGCCTTATTATTTACAAGACAGTTGTGGATAGCTGGGCCAATGTCCCCCTAGGTGTGATCTCTCCCCCTACAAAATCAGTTACAAAACAACAAGAGGAATTGCCGGGGTTTCATGAGAGATATGACACCACGGCTTGAGGTTTGAAGTTTGATAAGACAATTTTTTATTTAGATAACATATTTATTGCAATTATACATTCAAAGTTGAATAAAAATAGGGGCAACTACAGTTGCAACCAAATAAAAACCAGGGTTAAACTCAAAGCATGAACCCATTAGACATATTCAAACATAGCCATTGTGGATCACATTATGATAAAAGTCCAATCCCTACGCGTTTCACCATTTGGCTTCTTCAGGGGATTGTAACCTAACCTAATAAAAGACAATATATTCAATTAGCATTGAGTCCACATGATTATGGAGTCTATTTGAGTGTATAAAGTGCACAGAGTATATAAGACATGTGCTGGGGTTAACTACGTGCCCAATGGAGAGAGTCCCACCACCATTTTCACCATCATATACCAATTTACTCACCACCCAATTGGAGTGGTTTAGTGGAAGTGTCAGAGACCTGCTGCTTCTGCGCATGCGCCAAGCCGGGGTTCCCGTAATGGGCCTGTGCGCATGCGCGCGCCAAGGACTGTCCGCGGAAGAACGCTCTCCAAAAGGATCACAGGAAGTGACACTCTCCAAAAGACTCACAGGAAGTGATGCTATCCAAAAGGCTCACAGGAAGTGACACTCTCCAAAAGACTCACAGGAAGTGATGCTATCCAAAAGGTTCACAGGAAGTGATGCTATCCAAATCATTTCCTTCACTATTTAAACCCAGACTCCACACCTACTCATTGCTGGATTGTCTCTTCAACTGCCCTGACGTCTCCTGATCCTTGTTTCCAGTACCATTGATTATCGACCCGGATTGACTTTGACCTTGTTTGCCTGCAGCCTGCCTTTGACCTTGGAACGTTTGACCATTCTTGTTTGCCTATCCCTTGACCTCGGATTGCTTCACTGGACTGCCAACGCCTTCTCCTTTTGTACTTGCTCTGCTTGCTCGGTGTGACCTCGGCCTGTTGACCTCGGATATCAAGATTTACAAGACCCTGCCGCAAAACCAAGGAGTGGCCTGCACGGTGGAACCGCCTCTGGCCCTCCTGCCACTCACTGTCTATAAGGACTCTGTCCCCAATACCAGAGTCACTAGGACACGAGCTGCAAGGAAAGCCTCCTCCTACATCCAGTCTCCGCACAGGTACGTGATAGGAAGTCAGGTTCTCTGTATGGAGATTAGGTGGAGAAAGCATCCTCCAGGGAGGGCGGGGGAAACTGCTCCATTTGGTTCCCTATGTCCCAATATGGGGAGGACCTTGGGACCACTATAGGAAGGAAGGACCACCGGTCCACGCAGGAAGGAAGGGGCTGCCTATAGTCCAACATCCATCGACCTGTATTTTATATAATTGCATTTCTTTAATGTTCTATGCATAAGAGATTTGAACGCATCATATATCTCAGAGCCATACAAGTACGTCCGTACATGATTATTGTTCTAGACATACGATGCATACATGATTTAATAAATCAACCGGAGAAAGCCCCTTTAGTTTGGCTTCCATGTGTTTTTTAAAGATAAGATATGATATAAATAAATGATTGAGTACATAAATAGATATAGCCTTGTGTATCCCACCTATACGTGTGTGCCCTATATGCAGGGCACGTAGTTAACCCAAGCACATGCCTTATATACTCTGTGCACTTTATACACTCAAATAGACTCAATAATCATGTGGACTCATGCTAATTGAATATATTGTCTTTTATTAGGTTAGGTTACAATCCCCTGAAGAAGCCAAATGGTGAAACGCGTAGGGATTGGACTTTTATCATAATGTGATCCACAATGGCTATGTTTGAATATGTCTAATGGGTTCATGCTTTGAGTTTAACCCTGGTTTTTATTTGGTTGCAACTGTAGTTGCCCCTATTTTTATTCAACTTTGAATGAATAATTGCAATATATATGTTATCTAAATAAAAAATTGTCTTATCAAACTTCAAGCCATGGTGTCATATCTCTCATGAAACCCCGGTAATTCCTCTTGTTGTTTTGTAACTGCCTTATTATTTACATTAAGAAATGGTAATGGTCAATCATTATATATAAATGAACATCCCTTTGGTTTTAATTTCCCTTTGTTACGCCTACGGTTGGTGTGTGGTGTGGAGCGCAATTGCGGAGGGGATTTGCAGGAGGTGTGGAAAAATAGGCTTCTCAGGCATGAGTCTCAGGCGTCACTCCCAGTCTTAAGGGGGAGTTTGAGACTCTTGCATCACAGCCAGTGAACAAATGAAATAGAAGTAAGGCTATTAGCTCATAGCATTCCAGTAAATGTAATTAGAAAAGTTAAAGGTGCGATAGAATATACTTGCTGTAGCTAGGTACCGTTGTATTGATAAGCAATTAAGTCTTCCCAATATTATGCATCAATTTGTATAGTCCAGCATGGGAGCAGGCACATGGGAGAACTGACAGTCTGTATTAGGGCTCCAACTGGAGCGATACTTGCGGTTTGGCACCGTTGCAGCGCAGCTACAGGGTGCGAGTCCGGGTGATGAGTGGTCCGGCAAGAGGTTGAAGGGTTCCAGGCTTGTCTTGGTGCAGGAGGCAGCAGGCGTTCTGACTGCAATTGTAGAACGCCATGCTGTCCAGCTGGGGCTTTAAATAGCCCAATGATGTGGGAGGAACCACCGACCGCAACGAGCGACTTCCGCGTTCCAGTGTGGTGCGCGAGCCACTCGCCTCACAATCAGGAAGTCGAGCGGCTTCCGCGTTCCACAGTGGAACGCGGAGCGGCCGTCACAGCAGCCAGCCTGTCCGAGGCGGCCTGGCCCGGAGATGGATTGTCACACCCTTCCAGTGATTGGATATTTAGAATATAGTTTTACCTTATTTACTGTCATTCATTTTTCAAGCTGAACATTTCAATTTGCTAAGTAAACAACTTCTACTCCTTTAGAACCTGTTTACACCATCCCTCTGCAGTAACAAATGACACCCGAATATACCTTGCCAATGGACATGCATTGTAGTGTGATGCCAAATGGCTACATGCACTTTTTGGTGCGTTAGGCAAACCATTCATATGAATGGGCTACCTTAATGCAAGGTGTGTGCTAACACAGTGAAATGGTGTGACTGGATCCTTAGTA
The DNA here is from genome assembly GCF_000935625.1 of Nanorana parkeri. Classification (NCBI taxonomy): domain Eukaryota; kingdom Metazoa; phylum Chordata; class Amphibia; order Anura; family Dicroglossidae; genus Nanorana; species Nanorana parkeri. The sequence continues at coordinate 232,136 of NW_017308228.1, read as the reverse complement.
CATTAGTTTAAAGGATAAATTAACATAGCCTTTTTTAGGAAATTTTGGGAAGTAAACATTGACGGCATCTAACGTGGGCAGATAGGACGTCCACGTTATCTGCCCACGTTAGATGCCGTCAATGGGACGACATGGGGGTTGCATAGGGTGAGAAGT
>NW_017308228.1:230969-231955 GCF_000935625.1 Nanorana parkeri | reverse complement strand
TGTATAGACATTATGAATTGAGTATATTAAAAATGGAATTTTATTATATATATGAATCAATTGACTTTATTATTGGATCAATTCCCTGCTATTCTCCAGTGGTCACCACAAAGCCCCTTTCTTTCTCTTTCCCCCTTTTGATATATATTGTAAAGCCGACTGTCGGCTTTACAACAGAAGCGATTCTGGCGACTTACCTGTCACCAGATCGCTTCTGTGTCCCGTAGAAGCCCCCCGCCGTTGCCCCTCCTACGGGCCTGGGACCGGCTTCCTGGTGTCCGCGAGAGGAGGTTGACGAACTTCCGTTCATCGATCCCCTCCCCGTTCTATGGGACCGGGAGCGATGACGATTGCATCACTTCCGCTCCCTGGGCTGTCACTTCTATGCTCCTGCAGCCCAGCTATAAGCTATTGAAGTGTGATCTGGGGCAATACACAGTATTAAGAACTAAGGGTATGCAGACTTTTGAACAGGGGTCATTTCATTTTTTTTATTTGTCACCATGTTTTGTTTTATGATTGTGCCATTATGTTATGACCTACAGTTGAATATGAATCCCATAAGAAATAAAATAAATGTGTTTTGCCTGCTCACTCATGTTTTCTTAAAAATGGTACATACTGTATATTACATAGTTACATAGTATTTGAGGTTGAATAAAGACATTAGTCCATCAAGTCCAACCTATTAGGATCTCATTCTAGGAGTACCTGTACCCCTGTATATTACGGTCCCTTAAGAAATCGTCCAAAAGTTTCTTGAACAATTCCACATTATTTGCTGAAATCACCGCCTGTGGCAGTGAGTTCCAGACCCTAACTGATCTTACTGTGAAGAACCCCCTTCGCCCCTTGTGCTGGAATTTTTTTTCCACCAATTTTAGGTGGTGGCCTCTAGTTTTTGTAATGGAGTTAATTTTAAACAGTTTATCGCTAATGTTGCTGCCACCATTGAACATTTTGTACATGGAGATCATATCCCCCCT
>NW_017308228.1:203657-228540 GCF_000935625.1 Nanorana parkeri | reverse complement strand
TTTATTTTTAATGTATATTAGGGATTATATAAGATTAATTATTTAACTGTAGCTTTATTATCTAGGGTTTGGTGGATCACGAGTGGCCTGTTCAATAACTTGTTTGTTAAATTAAATAATTTAAATTAGATTAAGATAAATAAATTATACTGAATTATACTACCAACCTCTGTATAATTATACTGCCGCCCTGGGTTAAATTATGGTTCACAAGTGGTACGTTCAATAACTTGTTTGTTAAACTAAATTTAATTTATACCACCGCCCTGGAAGTTACAACTGGCCTGGGTAAACTTCAATTGTTTGAACGCCAATTTTTTAACGCCACTTAGCTTCCAGGCACTTTGTTCTCCAACAATATTACCAATTCTTCCAGGGCATGCAAGCTTTTGAGCACAACTGTATATACCTTGAAGTGTTACACTTACAAATGATTCATTATGAAAAAATATATCTAATGCTGGCTTCTATTTAAATTGATATTTTTCCTGATTCTATCTACAACAGAAATACTGGGCATCTCAACAATACAATGTTTTATTTTGTTTTGAGCTAAAACTGTGAATGAGTGGATATTTGCATAATCCCTTTCACTTTTCTCTTATTAATTTTCAGTTCAAATACACTGCTAGAATTAAAATTCATAAAAGGTAAAATTATTTATACTTGATGAATTTACAAAAGCTGCATCCAAAACAGTGGAAGTGAGATAGGAAGTTAATTCATTAATAACCCTTCTGATAATATATCACTGAAAATATTGCATGAAGGACAGACTTTGACGGGATTATGTACAGTGTAATATCAAGGCGTTGAAATAAAAATTTACATAGATGATACATTTTGTGAACTGAAGGGTACAAAGATAATATGGTAACATTAATAAAAATAATAATAATAATAATAAATAACAAGAATAAAATTGTTCACATAAATAGAATTTCCATCAGAAGCTATTATTGCAATTATAGGAGAAATAAAGTAGTCAGCTGTAGAAAATAACTTGGTTTTATTGATTTATCCAACCACTTCACTAGAAAATAAACTGTTCAGGGTAAAGAACTAACTGCGTTGTTCAGATGTATGAAATGTAATGTGAATGAAAATGAATATCCAATTAATCTAAAGTAATTGTAATTCATTATTTACACCAATTAATTGACAGCCAATGTTGGTAAAAAATATACATATAATACAATTGCACATATTTGTTTATACAAGCTTAATAGTCATGCAAAATATATTGTATATACATTAAAATAAAAATGTTCTGTTTTATAGTGTGTTTTATATAAATGTAAGTTATACATTCCAAACTGTCATTTACTTCTAAATATAAAACATGTACATGATGATAGCACCTAACTACACATAACATTATCAGAAAATATATAAAACATAAAATACCTTTTGTAGAGTTTTAACATCAATACATCATAATTTCTTTACACTCAGTATGCAATACACTAGTATAAAAAATGCAATTGTGAACTTGGAACAATCCAATGTTACACAGCAGCTGTTATTGATACCAACATTATCAGAATCTTTTTAATGTCTAAACCAGTGTTTCCTAAACTATGGGGTCTATTCACTAAGCTGCCGAGGGCAGCCGAGTGAACAACCGACCCCAAGTGAAGTGAGCCGAACACTGTTCGGCTATTCACTTCTGGCTGGTACTGAAATCAGCCGTACATCGGCTTGCTTCACATGGCTTCGGGTCAGTCGAACATGCTCAGCATGTTCAGCCGACCCGAAGTGCAGAAGGAGTTTGACTCCTTCTGCACTTCGGTCCCTCAGAGGGACTGAGCAGAACAGAAAAATAGTTAAAAAAGTAAGAGACGCTGATCTCTCTGCAAGTGGCCGGAGCCAGCCGTAAGATCACGGCTGGCTCTGCCCAGCTCTCAGAAGCAGGCTGTCGGCTGGCCAATGGCCGGCCGCTTGGCCAGCTTCGGTTTTCAGCGTGGCTCAGCCAAGCCGATGCATATGCGTTCGGCTCGACTGAGCCGCTAGGGCCTTGTTCGGGAGCTGTACGGGCTATAGTGAATAGCCCGTACAGCACCCCTTCGGTTCTACTGAACCGAAGGGGTCCTGGGGCCGAAGCTAGCCGAAGGATCGGCCGAAGCAACGGCTAGATCCTTCGGCAGCTTCGTGAATAGACCTCTATGAGTCAGGACTAGTGATGATAGTGAATCATGTTGTCAATTTTATCAATTCTATTTGCTTTTTAATCAATTAAAATATACTTTTTCAAAAATTCTTGGTGTGCAAGTTGTCAGTCGGCTGCCTAAAAACCCCCAACTTTTTTGACTTTTCGATATACTAGTGATGATAGAATGTGCGTGCGTTAGGTTCACAGAGTGTTTATCAAACTTATCGTGAATTCCGGAAACTGTGAACTGTAATCTAAACCCCATTGAAATCCAGAATCTTGACAAGCAATTGTGGTTATTTTCAAGGCTAATAGTCAAGAGCTGGTCATACTAAGGTCATGGGGATCCGGGCACTGCCATGGGCGACAATGCAAAAAAAACAAATACCCTTCAGAGAAGAGAGGGCACTCCTTTTTATGCAATTTTGAGGGTAACATGGGAAAAATGGCAATCCTTTCAATTACATGCTTGGGAGATGCCTTTAAGCTGTATGCTGTGTAATGGAACATACCGAGTACCGGTGCATTGTGCCCCGATTATCAGGAAGCTGGGCAGTGGATCATGACCTGTCACCTGGTTTTCTAAATGCCTGGGAATTGGGCGAGTACATTTTGATGCACGTTCGCAAAATGCGAAAAACACATAAAACATACTTGCTGTTCCATTACCAGTTAAGGGTACCCCAAATACAGTTGGGAAAATGTGTGTTTTTACGCCAAAATTGTGTACATTAGAATGCACACAAACGCAAAGAAAAAATGTGCCGCGCATTCCCCAGATTTTGCTATGTTTCTATGTTTGTGTCGCATTCAGGATCTCATTGAAATCAAGGGGCATGTGCAGTAAATGTGGAAAACAAATGTCCATGAACTTACACAAATGAGCATGAACACAACGCACGCTCCCACTGTGCTTATGTGGGAATGGAACCTAAAAGATCTTTGAATTTCTTAACATTTTTGGGTAAGCCACCACCTGGGATAGGGAGTTCCACATTTTCACTGCTACAACAGTAACAGCTTCTTCCACAATCTAAGAATAGAAGTCCTTTTGTCCAACCTCAAATGGGGGGCATTGTGTTCTCGTCTTTAGAAACCTAAGAATAAACAGTTTATTACATTTACTATAATCACCAAATAAATTGATGTATTTGTATGTTGTGATCACATCCCCTCTTCTCGAAAGTTAATAAGTGTAATCTTTTTAATTATTCCTCGTAGCTAAGGTCCTCCAGCCACCTTTTTATTTTGTTGCCCTTTAATGAACTTTTTAATAATTCAATTCCATCTTTCCTCAAGATTAATGACCAAAATTGAACTGCATATTTAGGATATGAGCCTGAACCAGTGTTTTGTAAAGTGGTAAAATTATTGATTTATTTCTTGAATATATACCCTTTGTATTGCATGAAATTATTCCACTAGCTTTGTTGCAGAGGCAGCTTGGCATTGCATGTTATTGCTAAGTCTGTGATCTATCAGCCCCTAAAAACCTTATCCATCGCTGACTCTCCCAGAGCAACCCCTCCTAAGAAAGCATTTTACTTGCATATTTTACATATGTGTTTTTGGCACCCAATAGTGGTTTGGCTGCTATAACAGAGCTAAATTACTTGAAGGCTCATTGGTGTAAGTTCTGGGGATTTATTCACAGTGAGTTTTTCTAGTCTGTTTTGAACCCAGTTTTCTACCAGCCACAAAGCAACATTTGGTATGTTATAAGATTATTGTTACAACTATTAAACTCTTCTTTTTCATCTGGAAAAACTGAAAAGAAAAATCTATTCAATACATCTGCATTCTCCCTGTCATTTGTGACTAATTTCCTATGTTCAACTTTTATGGTGCCTATATGTTTTGTCCTTACTTTTTGGGGGATTTTTTTACTTTCTTTAACCTCCCTGGTGGTATGATTATTCAGGATTTTAGCATCCCAAAGCGGTACATTGTTTTTCATGGAAATGTTTTGTTTTATATTGTAGGCCTGTAATTCTTAGTAAATCTTAGGAATAACTCACCTAAATCTGTCAAAACAAGAGTCCAGTAGACATCCCGCGTATGATAAAGTTTGAAACACGAAATTAAAAAATTATAATATAATAAATAATTATAAGAAATTATAATATAATAAATCATTTTAAATAATTATAAAAATGTATAATATAATAATTAAAAAAATGGTCCAGTAAATGGGAATTCTGGGGGTGCTGCCTGATCCGTACCACAGTCAATAGAGTACCAAGTTCACACATCGCTGAGCTCTGTCGCAGAATCGTCGCTGTTTTAGGTCAAAAGCGGTTTTAGACCAGGTAGAAAACAGTGATAGTATATTATAATCACTTGCAGAATTGAGCGATAGCGATTCGTTGGGAAATTCGTCATCAGACACTGAAAGTGACTTTCAGTGTCTGATGACGAATTTCCCAACGAATCGCTGTCGCTCAATTCTGCAAGTGATTCTAATATACTATTGCTGTTTTCTACCTCGTCTAAAACCGCTTTTGACCTAAAGGGACGCTTTTTGGATGCCATGGATGTTCACAAGTTTCCAGGCAGAAAGAACAGTAAAAGTGCAGGCAGGGCACTGGACAAAGCTCTAGGGACAACATTGTAGTGGAATAGTTTGATACATAAGTGTAATCATAGCAGATTACATTGTATTGTGTGTATTCTGTGTACATTGCAACTTTTCACTTTGAATTTCCCGCCGGCTGTGACGCCCGAAAACTAAACTAAAAGTCAGATGCCGGCATCGGCCGGCCGTGTACAGCAGAGGACACCGCGGGCTTGCAGGGACAAGGTAAGTGACACTTTTCTGTGCATTCCCGACTCTGGCTCGGGTTTACCGCTCTTGGTACTGAAAATTAACACCGAGCCAGACTCGGGAATATCACCAGGGAGGTTAAAACATGTTTTTCATATTCTATTTTAGCTGTCCTGATTCTTTTTGTATTCCTATTTTTTAAATGCAGTGGGTGTCCCTTCCAATTTGTACTTTTCAAAAGACTTCTTTTTTTTTATTTATTTGCTTTTTTCACATTAGAATATAGCTAGTTTAACTTTTTCTTCTATATTTGTTACCCATTGGAATACAATGACATATACAGCCGGTTGACATGCACTTAAAAAATCTCCTACTTGTCCTTTGTGTTCTTTGTTGAGAATATTTAGTCCCATGTAATATCATGCTATTTCGAAGCTTGATTGCGTTGCAATGTAAGGGGGAGAGATAAGGAAGTTTAATAAAAATTAGAGTGTATATTATTTCAGAGACAGCAGCCAGAAATAAGATACACACTCCATGCACAATATGTCAACCTTTTCACAAAGGCAGAGGCAGAGTGTGTTATTTCAGAGAAACAGCTGGAAATATTGTATAGACTCCAGTCAGCATTAAAAAACAGAAGTAGGTTGCATTTTGAAAAGGACACACAGCATACAGCTTTTCATCTCAAAAATCCACATTTGAGTGTACAATATGTATATGTCACAGACTACATAAACAGCATTGCATCAGTTGAAGTAGGTTGCATTTTCAAAATTACACACCATGTGCAGCTGTTTAGGCCAAATATCCACAATAAAGTGTATGTTTAACACTAACAAAGGAAGGGATATTGTATAGACTCCATAAACATTATTTAAACAATCTGTTGTAGGCCACATTTTCGAAACCACATTCCTCATGGAGCTTTGGAGAACACAAATAAAATGTATAGTGTATATTTTTAACAATAAAATAGAAAAGATATGGTATACACTGCATCATTATCATTATAGTCTTCTCTTGTAGGCTTGTAGGCCTGATTTGCTAAACCACATCCCTCGTGTAACTGCATACTTCATCAATCTCTTGTAGGTAGTATTTATTTCACAGAAAAAAGACAGCTAAGTATTGTTTTTACTCTTCATACAGTATTACCAAAATGTGAAAAATATTTGAACACATTTGAATTATGTGTGGCACCTTTGCAGTGACATGGTAATAGTGACAGGCCAGCAGTGGTGGCAGGAGATGACAATAGTGGCAGGAAAGATAATGATGGAAAGCCAGCAGTGGTGGTAGAAGATAGTTATAGTGTCAGGCCAGCAGCGGTAAAAAAAAAAGCTGGTGATGGTGACAGGAGATGGAAAAAGTGGCAGGCAATCAGCGGTGGCAGGAGACGCTTATGGTGGTTGACCAGCATCAGTGACAGGAGATGGTAATGGTAGCAGGCCATCAGTGGTGGAAAGAGATAGCAATGGTGGCAGGAGATGACATGGTAGAAGACCAACATCAATGGCAGTAGCTGGTAAAGGTGGCAGGTTAGCAGCAATAGATAGAGCAGGCAATTGTGGCAGCTTTGTCTGCTTTTGCAAGTGTCCACTGCCAAAGCCCCATTGCTTAAAGGAGAACTATGAGGTGACTGGCGGATCGGACGGGGGAGGGGGCGGGTACAGCTGGCTCTGCCTGTAGATAGGCAAAAAAAAAATTTGCCCATAGGAATGCATTGCTAGATTCCTATTGGCTATTGCAATTTGTAAATAGTAAACTAGCATTGCACCCACCCTCTGCTGATGGACCTGATGGAGAACTGCAGCAGAGGGTGGGTGCAATGCTAGTTTACTATTGGCTATTGCAAATTGAAATGGCCAATAGGAATCTAGCAATGCATTCCTATGGGCAAAAATTATTATTTTTTTCTATTCTGACACGGCTCCGTGTCAGAATAAAGAAGAGAAAAAAAATGGGTTTCTCTTCTGGGCGGCCGGGAACGAGAGACTCCCGGAGCGCCCGGGAGAGTTCGCTGTCTGGAGATCAGTGTCCCTGGTTAGCTGGTAACCAGGGACGCTGATCTATCTGCAAGTGGCCACCCAGCTGTCAGAAGCAGGCTGTCAACCGGCCAATGGCTTCGGCTTTCAGCGCGGCTCAGCCGAGGCATATGCCTTCAGCTCGACTGAGCCGCTCGGCTAAGTTCGGGAGCTGTACGGCAATTGTGAATCCTGGGGCCAAAGCTAGCCGAAGGATCGGCCGAAACTACGGCTAGATCCTTCAGCTGCTTCGTGAATAAACCCCTTAGTTGCTAATTAAATTGTTTGTTTACATCTTGATGCCAGCCAGCGGTCCGCAGCCTAATGTAAACAATGGCCTGCTATTGGCCATCTGAAATGGCAATAGCCAATAGCATGCTAACTGATGTCACAGGAAATTGCTTGTGAGTTACTATTAAAGGGGTTCTAAACCCTCCGTTTTTTTTGCCTATATCTACTGCTAGCATGCAGTAGATATAGGCAAGAAGTGTAAAAAAAAAAAAAAAAACGCTTAAAATCCTTTTAAACTTATCTCGTTATTGCCGCTCGTTCCCGCGCCGAGAATCAGGAACTGCTCGTACGGCCGCAAAGGACCTTGGGGCGGGCGCATGCGCAGTTCCGATTCTCGGCCGGGAGACGAGCAGAGACGCACGGTAAGTCTATGTACGCGTGCACCCGCCTGCTGACACCGCTGGATCGTAGAGACAGAGCAGTCAGCGCTGGATCGGAGTGACGTCACAACGCTGGAGGGACAGATGAAAACATGGGGAAAGAAGACGAAGATCGGAAAAAGAGGCATAATTTAAGGTAAGTGCTAACATTTACATTGGGAGGAGGGAAAAAATGTTTTGCCTTTAATGTCACTTTAACTTTCAAGCAACCAGAAACTACAGTTATCCAGCATCCACTGATCCCCATGGTTGCCGGATAACTGGGTGTTTACCATAATTGAAAAGATTTGTGTTTTTTTTCATGCTGTCCTCAAAGTCACATTAAAAGGTGGACTCTCTCCCCACTGTATGATATTTCTACATATTTTTTGCATTGGTACGTGTCCCCCATGGCAGTTCCTATCTCTGCATACACTTTCTTGACAATCCTTTGCATGTTAGCCTTCAAAAAGGCCAGCATTTAATTTGAAGATTTACCGTAGACTTCCATTGGGTTACATTTTTGGACTTCATGATGGGTTTGACAAAAGCCAAACCCAAACTCAGACTGATTTGCGCATCCCTAGTCTTAGTCTGTCAGAAAGAGCTTTACAGTGATTGGGGCATTGCTGGCATTGCCTGATTGGGCCACTAAAACATGGTAAAGTAAAAGTGTGCTGGACTTAAAACATGGTTTTAGCGGTGGTCCCTGAGTTTAAAATGTCTATAATGTGAGATGAAGTGTTTATTAACTCTTTACCTGGCACAGCATATCTAAACTACATGTGCTTACGTAGAAATGCTGTCTGATTAAAACCCTAATGGTTCCTTCACTTCTGCTGTGTATTAAAGCAAATTGTGCTGAGAAAATTTTGTAGGTTGCCATTTCTGCACCTCAAAAAATGTCAGATCCCTGGCTGTCATGCTGATCAAACTGCTTCAGTATTTTCTAAGCCATTAACCTGTGACAAATATGCAAATAACAAGTTCTGACTTCGGTGGGTGTATGCTGGTTCCAAGTCAGAAATTACTGCAGTCAGAAGATCATGCATGTCTGCCAGGCAAAAACCATTTTTAGATGAATGTCCATAATGACAGCTTCCATATTTCTTTCAGCACATATTACCTTAAACTATGTAAATACGAAAGCTTTGTGTCTCCACAGTCATATTTCATTATTCTGACTAAAGAAGGGTGAAATCTGATTTATTTCATTGCTACGGGATACTGCATACCATTAAAATAGCCCAAAAATTCATAGTCTGTATTTGACATTTATTAATTGGTTATTAAAGTGTTAGCTAACATTGAAGAAAATATAATGGTGTATGAGTTTGGGTGCTTTTAACCACATGTGCATATTCTGCATTATTTCTCTGCAATCTATCGGAGTCAGTTTTCTATCAATATATGAAAGAGGTTTGTGTACAAACTAAGAAGAAAAAAATAGCACTATTGTATAAGTCGTTTTGGTACATCTATGCAACTGGCATAGGGGGAGCTCTAGTACTAGTCATTTCATATGTTGTATCTATAAATCGGTACACTGAGAGACTGTCATAGGTTCCATAATAAGGGTCATTTTTCAGGCAGAATGTCAAAACTAGTATCAAAGGACTATCTTTGAGTCACAATAATTTGGTTTCTTGTTAAATAAGCAATGTCTAGTACACAAAAATGGCAAACAGATAACAGGTCAATTTATACAGTATGAGGGCATTGAGACCTCTAGAGTAATTTACCCTTTGGGATTTTTCTGACAGTTTGTAAGATAAATTATCTATATCTTGTGAAATGATTAATGAAAATAAAATCTGTTGTATATCTACAAAATTTTCCATTTGTATATAAGGAAAACAGGTTCTAAATATAAATGTTATTTTTGGAAAATTGAGTTCATCCCTCAAGCTTAGTGCATTCTATATGCAAACCAAATATTTAGCACTGCAGCGAGATTGTTATCCATGACCAATGAATCTTATTATGCTGCTTTTTTTTCCAGGAAAACAGGTGAGGAAATAAAATAACTGATTAACATTTAAACAATGAAGTAGGTTACTTCTGGCATTCTATGGCACAGAGAAAGATAACCTTTGCACATAAGCATATTGATTCTCATACCTCAGTATATCTATAGCAATTAAGGTGATACTGTGTGATTCAAATACAGTAGGTGGTGAAACTTACAAATTAAGTATGATTTTACCTTGACAATAAATTCGATACTTACCTGTCTCTAGATAAATTAGCTGGAGCATGTGTTTTGTACCTTCATTGTTCTTGCAATGTTGTTTGACATCTTTCAGAGAAGTACCATAAATTAAATATTTACCACTTATCCTTCTATATTTCTGTAAAACAATGATTGACAGGTCTTCAAACTAGTGCTTTACCCTTTAGAAAAGTACCAATTTGACACTGCCTGAACATTTAAAAGGTCATTGTAATGAATACAGAATTGTTACATACATGAATATCTACTGAATAAAGTTCTTCTTGTAGACAGTGGAGTGAGGGTCATGTGATTGGTAATATTAATATAACATGGGCAAGGTGCTGGGAATCTCCACTGATTCCTCATAGTGACTCATTATGGAATAATTTAATCAGGGGTGTTACTAGGGTCTCAAATGATCTGGGCCACACCTGGATGCCCTATAAATGTATCTTTAAGTATGCAAGGCACAGTGTGGTAGTTTGCAGTTACACAAATATTTGTGCAATTTAATGGCTTAATCTGAGCTTCTAAACGTATAGGCTAGTTTTAAATAAGGAAGATCCAGAAAGAATGCCATCAATTACAGGGTAAGAACTCAAATGAAACAATAGAAATACATCTTGAAGGCAATATTATATCTGTTAAAGACCATACCTACTTAATTCCATTTAACATATCAATGTATAATATTCTATTCCAAACTAATAGTAGTATAGCCTTTATCAACTGCATAACATATGTCACACAAATCCACACAAAACACCATTACTCACTGGGGGAAAAGACTAAGAAAATGCCACAGTCACAAGACATAAATCACAGGGGAAAAGCCACATGAAACACTGCCACAGAAGCCTAGCCATCAGTAACCAGGGTAAAATGACAAAGATTACCATTAGTCACTTTGAAGTCACACAGAACCCTATAAGTCACAAGGGAAAACCCCAACAACACCAGTGGGCATAGGGATCAAGCCACAGGAAACGCCATAGGTCACAGGAGTAAGAATACATAGGACACTACAAGTAACAGAGAAAGGGCCACACAAAACACCATCAGCAACAGGAGGAAAGCCACACAAAGTGCTCTAAATCATTGGGGGAAAGTGTCACCAAATGCTATCAGGTATAGGGGTAAAGGCATGTAGAAAGGACATGAGTAACATGGGAATGTAACACAACATTCCATTAGCCATAGGTGTAAAGCAACATGGAATGCCACCAGTCACAGGGGAAATTCCACACAGAACACCCTCAGTCACAGAGTAAATGCCCTCCAGAACGGAGAAAAAGCTGCACTGAACACCAACAGGGTTACATGGGATAAGCTGCAAAGAATGCCGTAAGTCAAAGGATACATAAAACACCATCAGTCACACAGAAAAAGCTGCAAATAACACAATCATTCAAGGTAAGGTCACATAAAATTGCACCGGTCTGAGGGGTAATATTTTGCACTATGCTATTACTCATAACAGAATGCCATCAGTCATGAGATAAAGTTACACCGGAGGGTATTTCCTATGCTCCTCAGCTCCATCTAGTGGCCATGATGTGGTTATTACCTGATATTACATTTGACCTGGAAACTAAATATGCTCCATTCGCACAGATCAAATGTACATGCAATTTCACAGGACGAATGGCACTGTGAATGGTTTATTATTATTACACCCCTATAAGTGAGTCACAGCAATCAAGAATTCTATCATTCATGGTGTAAAGAGGCACAGAATGCAATATGTCACACCATTAGTAACAAGGGTAAAGGGACACAAAATGACAGTAGACAAAAGCATTACAAAACACTGTCAGTCACAGATGTTGCAGGACAATCATCAGTCACAAAATAAAAGATACACAGAATGCCATCAATCAGAAGGCTAAAGTTATACAGAATACCATTAGTCACATGTGTAAAGTGAGACAACATTTTCATAGTCTCAGGGTAAAGCCACAGTCTTGCCAGTCATAGAGAAAATGCCATGCAATACTCCTAGTCACATTGGACTAGGATAGTATTAATAATTGCAACCCTCATAAGAAAAATGCCATACATTTCTTACAATAATTAATCATTTAACACACATGGGTAGATAACTCCCCCAGGACCAGGCCAGAAATTGGAGCTACCATGTCATACCAAAAGCATGCCAAACCAGCACCTGAAGATGTGGGCCTGTACTAATGGCTATACAGAGATCTGCTGCAGAGGCCCTGTGATGGTGTGTGGGAAGGAAGAGGTGCGCAGTATATACTGAATATGTGTTTCTTACTGAACAGGGAGAATCAGTACACCGTTGGTATGTACTGTGTTTTTCTTATATCTAGTTGCACATCACTGTCTCCAGGAATCAGAGGTAAGGCAGGGCTCGTTGCAAGCTTCAGATTTGGTGCAACAAGAAGGGAATGCAGGGTATGTCCTGCTATTGCCTACATTTAACAATGGATCTGCAATCAATTAATTCCAGTAAAAATAATGAGGTAACTCATATTGATAGGACACTGTCAAAATGTCATGCAAATGTTAAATTTGCCAAATGAAGTAAAATAGGATACTCAAGCCTACTTCTAGCATCATGTGCAATGATTAAGAGGATCAAGCCATGTTCTGCTTCCTTATGTCGTAATAATATGTGTTTCTTGTGTTCAGGAATGATTGTTGTTACATACATACAGTATATATTTTCTCCACCTTGCCAAGAACTCTCTGTGAGATCGGGAAATATCCTTTATGAATAAAGCAGAATGAAAGATTTAACTATGTGTGTTTTTTTTTTACGTGCTAGGAGGGGCGTCACGGTGCCTGAAGAGAGTGGCACTTTATGAGGCAATTTCAAGCCTCACTTCCGCTCCACGGCATTCAGAAAGGCCCAGCTGAGCCACAGGGAAGAGGCTTAAATGAAGCGATTTTAAGTCTCACCTCCGTTGCGGATCAATGTCTTTTGTGCTCTCCTTTTGGTTGTGGCAGTGCCCCTCCTGATCCTTGCATCCTAGACAGGGAGGAGGTTTGGTTTGAAAGAGGTGTGAAAGAGGCCATTTATGTAAAAATAGAGAAGCCAAGCTTGAATAGAGGTGGTGGTGGGGGGTGGGGGGTGAGACATCTGTTGTCTGCCACATACAATGCAGGTTATTAACACCTCCTGGACTCCAATTATGCAAATGCAATCAAAGCCTGGTTGAGACTAACACATTATGTGAATTGGAGCAACATTCACCATATTTATTCCCAGATAATAGTCAAGCATGTAAAAGTGGATCAGGACAAAAGAAGAGAGCCCAGAATTGTGGTGTGGGGGCAGTGGGGTGTTAATTGAGAACTTCTCCTTGGGGGAGAAACTCTGAGTTTTTGCCCTGGGTGACACAATGTCTAGCTTCGCCACCGATTGCTTATCCAGGTTGGCTGAAGATTAGGCTCCAGTAACATTGGAGTGTCGGTAGTGAAGATTCAGCTGCTAATATTCTATTCCACTAGCATATTCCAACTTATGTATCTGCTTTCTTGCATTATCTGAACTCTAGAAAGATTATTGAATATATTTAAAGAAGAACTCTTGGGGAAATGTTTATTAACCCTTGCAGTGGGGCCACCTCCACACTGCATGGGTTAACTGCTTATTTGTGTCTAGGTCAGGGCCATCTTTAAGGCAGGGCAAAAGGGGCATGTGCCCCGTGCCCAGTCATTGTTGTGGGGCCCTGTACCCCATAAACTAGCGCTGAAGCAGTTTCTGGACCAGCTGCCTCTGCTGCACTTCCCCATCCTGACGCTAGAGGGCAGCATCCTCCTGTCTCTATGTGCATCAACAATCTCTGCAACCCGGGTTGCCACCTCCCACTCAGCAGAGGAGGAAGGATTGCTTTTGCACGCACTGCTGCACGGTCCCGATCTCCTCCCTCCATGGCTGCAGCCTCATCCTCCCCCTGTCCACGGTGAGTCAACATGGCTGCTGGGTTGGGCTTCTATCCTGGAGGGGGGGAGGGTATGGGGTGGTCAGGTGAGGTGTGGCACTGCTGGGCTATTGCATAATGCTGTATAAAAATATTTATGAAAACAATATTTTTATACAGCAATATGACACCTTAGCATGTCCCGTAGTGTCATAATTTTTATTATTATTTTTTAAATAATAATGGCACCAGGGGACAAAATAATAATAATAATAATAATGACACCTGAGCATGTCCCCTGGTTTCATCATATTATTATGTTATTATTATTATGATGTCCCCTGGTGTTATTATGTCCCCTGGTGTCATTATTATTGGGTCCCCCTGGTGTCATTATTATTGTCCCACCCCTGGTGTCATTATTATTGAGTCCCCCTAATGTCAATATCATTGTGTTCCCCTGGTGTCCCCATTATTGTGTCCCCTTGGTGTCTTTGTTAATGTGTCCCCCTGGTGTAATTATTGTGTCATCTTGTGTCCCACTGTTGTCATTATTATTGTAGTCCCCTGTTGTCATTATTATTGTGTCCACCCTGGTGTCATTATTATTGTGTCCCCCAGGTGTCATTAGTCAGCTCTATTGATTGAGAACTGAGCAGTCACATACTGCTGATCACTCAGTTCCTGCACTCACTCTTTCTGCAGAGAGCGGTGACTGTCAGTCTCCTCTCCCCGCAGGGATTCCCCCCTCCCCTCTTCGATCCTCCAGCGCTGACTGGAGAGACAGATGGGGGAGGGGGTGGACATAGCCTCTAGAGAGGCAGAGTCAGCTGTCAATCAGGTGGTAAGGTGGATCTGGCAATATTTTTTACATCCATCCCTGCTGCAGCACGGCTCTGGGCCGTCAGCATATGGCAGGTAGGGGGTGCTGAGTGGCCCAAGAAAATGTTTGCCCTGGGTCCCATCAATATTAAAGACGGCTCTGGTCTAGGTGCTAAAAAAGTTATACTTACCCGATCATTCGAGACGGCTTTTTCTTAGACTAGGTCCCTAGAGCCACTCTCCCCCTCCTCTGCAGCAGTCTAAGAATCCTTGTGTCATCACATCCTATACAATTTTATAGCTGTGAGGATGCTGAGGAACATTCCATCTGTGCAGTAGAAGAGAAGACACGCTTCAGTGACCAGAGAAGCAGGGAGTCGACTCGGAAGATTAGGTGACTATAACTTTTTTAAGCACCTAGACATAAAAAAATGCAGCCTCTGAGGAAACTCAGAATGCTCTCAGAAGCATCTCAAACTGACCTCAAATGCAATCAGAAAGCATACTGCATGTTCCTATGAACATTAGTCATAAAAGGATTAATGTGGAAGAGTGGCCTCAATTAGGATGATATTGTTTGATGCAGGATAACAGTTGAACCTATCACACCTAACTCTTGCACTGCATATTCTGGTTCTTTTGCCATGGTAACATGCAAACAGTATGGAGGTATATAAGACACAAAGACCTTACACCTCATTCACACCCAGGTGTACTGGGAATGCACATTGCATTCACACATGCTTTTGTGCATGTTCGTGTCTGTTTTTCTCCTGTGTTTGATTTCAATGGGTGCCGCATGCACAACAATTGCATGAAGGTAGCTCCTGCTGCAGGTGTCCTGCGTTTTTTCTTGCACGTTTGTGCCATTAACCGTTTTGTTGTTGTGTTCCATGAACGTGTATCAAAGCACGCATTTTTTCCCTCATTTGGTGCACATTCACAGAACGCCTATGTGTGAACGGGTACTTAAATGTGAAACTTTAAAAATATGCTAAAACCTTCATCATTTAAAAAATAAAGTACAATGTATTTGTATGTCTCTACCTCTGTGTTGTCAACATTTGTGTGGTACTTACTGTATGTACCAATGCACTTTAACACTAACCATGTAACCCTTTTTTTATAATAAACACACATGTTTTGACATATTGTTAAACACAGTTCTTTATATTTTCAACAGTACAGACTATAATTAAAATATACATGGTAATTATTCTTGCACGCTCCACAGCATTAATTCAACTACTAATTAGTTATTTTGCATGTCTTAGGCACAGTAAGGTTATGCTCTTATGAATTGTGAACTTAAGAAATTACATTGGACATACTGAAACAACATATTCTATGGGTGAATGATTTTATACTGACTGGAAAAAAAATGCTTTAACATGTAAGATATTCTCACTTGATGACCTGGGTCAGGCCTAGTTGATAAGATATGATTGCAGTTATTGAAATAAACTTAAATAGACTGTTATATGTATGAATGTAAGGAAGGCAGCCAGTCTTGGATATATAACATTACCAGCATGGGTTTGATTAATGTCTATCATAGAGGAAACTAAAAAGCATTAACACTGTAAATTTTAAAACAGTATAATTGAATATTCAGCTTCTCTGATGATAATTAGCGACACAAAAATATGTAATTGCATACAATATTTATGAATTCTCAGAGTCTACGTTAGCATTTAGAATGGTAGAGTTGGACATTTAAAACCCTAAAGTTCACGGATATAATTTACCATAATGATAAATACATTGGAGCCTTAACTCTAGGATGTCAGTGTCAACATCCACAAGCTTAAAGTCGTATAAAAGATTCCTGACAGAACTATTAATATGTTTTAGTCATCATTAAGCAGAGCAGATCCTGATTATATTAATGGCTGTAGCAAGACCAGAGTTCTGGATGTCCACTTGATTTTGGTGCTGCAGTTTAAAGGACTTGTAGGGCTTTGATATGTGTATTTACACATTGTATTCCAAACAACACTGAGGTGTCGATATTAAGAAGAATTATATTGTGTTTCCATTTTTAAGAACAGAAGCTTTCAGTTTATCTTAGCTACTATCATGGCCATATTTAGTAGGTACCCACTATTCAGGCTAATATTCATTCTAATGACCCAGCAATCATTGTAAACATGATTCAGTTTCAATTTCACAATCTACCAAAGAAGACCATTCACTGCCTTTCAACTCTTTAAAATAGTGTGTGAAATTACAGGGTACATATTTGTCTGCCTCTTCCAGCCACAAAACCCTTAGCTCTTTTACATGGACAGAAGAAGCAGACTCAATAAAGTCTTAACAAAATAGTCAAGCATGTAAAAGTATGCTCCAGTCACACATGAAGACTACACTTAAAGCCAAACTCCAGGCAGATATAAAAAACACAAAATTAACGTAGTTCTGTTTTAATACATCATTAAATGCACTTGTTATCTCAGAAGTAACCACAATGTCACAGCTATGAACTGAAACAACACAAGAAAGTGAGTTAGAAGAAGCTGCAACTCAACTAAAAAAATACATGGGTGGGAATACTAGGATATAACATAATACCCTCTACCTAACCGCAAAAACTATCTTAATCTTAAACTTAACATGTTCTTTGCCCATACAAGCCAGGGCAGCTCCACCAGGAACAGATACTTACCTTAAATTTGACTGTAGGGATTAAAAACAAATACCAAGCACTTCCTGGTTTAGGGGGCATGTGACTCACTTCCCTTCATCCCACTTGACAGCACTAATACTTGATCATTGGCTGCTTAGGCACCCAGTGCTGTCACATGAAATTAGACACAGGCGACTTCCGGTTCCGGCGCCCAATGAGCTAGCTGTGTCCTGCTCAGCTCCGTCCCGTCGATCGGAACAACACCTCCCACACCCGCAGCAAACCGGCGATACCCGCCTGACGGTCTCTCCACTCACCCCCACAGGGTATGGAGAAGTTTTTGGCTCGATCGCAGCCGACAAGACGCGCCCTTCTCATCTCCTCAGCTGGAGACAGTGACAGTGTCTCATCCAAGATGGCGGATCGGGGAGACGTGCAGCCCATGTCCCTCACTGAATCTGCTGGTGAGTCACCTCCTATGCCTCACACGCTGCCTATTGATTATCAGGCACTAGCCTCCTCTAGCCTAGCCTCCTCTGTGGCCTCCTCAGAAACGATATCACATCTACCATTACTGAGGTTATGAATCAACAGCTGAGTGCTATTAATGCAGCAGTTGCCTCACAGGATAAACGTATACAGAATGCTGAGGGCAGAATCAGTGAAGTAGAAGACTGGGTGCATTCCATGAGAATTACTTCTAGACGTGATTCAGAATCTGTTAAACTACTCATGGATAAGATTGATGACCTGGAGAACAGGTCACGCCGTAATAATCTGCGTATTGTGGGCCTCCCAGAATCTGTACCATCAAAAGATCTTGCTCACTTCTGTTCAGTGGTAATACCGCAGGCTTTGGGCCTCCCCGTCGCCTGTAAGGTGGAATGTGCCCACAGACTTGGCCCACCAAAAGATCAACAAAAACCCAGACCGACGATTGTGCGCTATTTAGACTTTGCTGACCGCAGCCAAATCTTACAGGCTTATCGCGCTCAAAGGCATTTATTGGCTGGGGGCCATAAACTCCTTCTGTTTGCAGACTATTCAGTATCTCTGTCAAAACAGCGGAGGCTGTTCTCTGATACATGTCGCCTCCTGGTGGACAAACGCATAAAATTCACCCTGCCCTATCCTGCGGTGCTCCGCATCACCTCACCTGATGGTCGAGTGGAATCTTTCACCTCAGCCGAGGAGGCTAGAAAATTCACACAAGCCCTTTGTGACAAATCCTCATAATCTCCAATCAAGAGCCCTCCACGCAAGAAAAAGGCCTGAACTGGATCGGAACATTGCTTCACTCAAGATGGACCACAGGTCGGTTATACTATATAGGCGCCCTAAGGCTGCGGGGTGGAATACTTAAAAGGTTATCTACACATCGTACAGTTGAATACAAGTTGTCACCCAGGTGACGTTATTTTGATATTTTAATCCACTGCTCAGGGACGGAGCATTTACGGTAGCTGGTGTCTTAGAGTATTATGACACTGGTTTCAAGTTCTTGTTTTATCCTCTGGTGGTTTTCATCTTTGCAGAGGCAAAGTAACGACCACCATTTAGCGACACACCGTTGGGAAAAAAGGAAGTCGATCAAACATTTTGCAGATTTTACTTCATTGTTTTTTGTTTTCTGTTCCTATCAACTCTTTCTTACCCTCTCCCCATCCGGATTGTATTGTCTACAATACAAGCTGCAAGAATATATACCTATGGGACGGGACATCCAAGCCCTGGAGAGGCGGGAGCACTGGGACGCTCGCTTACCTCCACTATCTAGTCACGCTAGTACAACAAATCTTTTATCTGATTCATGTTACCCTCTCATGGGATCCCCCTTGAAAGTAGTGACATAGAATGTTAAAGGTCTCAGGTCACCAAAAAAGCGGTCACGGATCCTTCGCCACCTACTTGGCCCACCAAAAGATCAACAAAAACCCAGACCGACGATTGTGCGCTATTTAGACTTTGCTGACCGCAGCCAAATCTTACAGGCTTATCGCGCTCAAAGGCATTTATTGGCTGGGGGCCATAAACTCCTTCTTTTTGCAGACTATTCAGTATCTCTGTCAAAACAGCGGAGGCTGTTCTCTGATACATGTCGCCTCCTGGTGGACAAACGCATAAAATTCACCCTGCCCTATCCTGCGGTGCTCCGCATCACCTCACCTGATGGTCGAGTGGAATCTTTCACCTCAGCCGAGGAGGCTAGAAAATTCACACAAGCCCTTTGTGACAAATCCTCATAATCTCCAATCAAGAGCCCTCCACGCAAGAAAAAGGCCTGAACTGGATCGGAACATTGCTTCACTCAAGATGGACCACAGGTCGGTTATACTATATAGGCGCCCTAAGGCTGCGGGGTGGAATACTTAAAAGGTTATCTACACATCGTACAGTTGAATACAAGTTGTCACCCAGGTGACGTTATTTTGATATTTTAATCCACTGCTCAGGGACGGAGCATTTACGGTAGCTGGTGTCTTAGAGTATTATGACACTGGTTTCAAGTTCTTGTTTTATCCTCTGGTGGTTTTCATCTTTGCAGAGGCAAAGTAACGACCACCATTTAGCGACACACCGTTGGGAAAAAAGGAAGTCGATCAAACATTTTGCAGATTTTACTTCATTGTTTTTTGTTTTCTGTTCCTATCAACTCTTTCTTACCCTCTTCTGGAGTGTGATCACACCTAATGCAATGGGAGGATCAGCACGGGGCCCTCCCCCCCATCCGGATTGTATTGTCTACAATACAAGCTGCAAGAATATATACCTATGGGACGGGACATCCAAGCCCTGGAGAGGCGGGAGCACTGGGACGCTCGCTTACCTCCACTATCTAGTCACGCTAGTACAACAAATCTTTTATCTGATTCATGTTACCCTCTCATGGGATCCCCCTTGAAAGTAGTGACATAGAATGTTAAAGGTCTCAGGTCACCAAAAAAGCGGTCACGGATCCTTCGCCACCTCAGAAAACTCAGAGCAGATGTTGCTCTTCTCCAGGAGACTCACCTGCACTCAGACGGTTTTTTTCGGATGAAGCGATTATGGGTAGGAACGTTCTGCTGGTGTTCTTACCTTAATACATAAATCCTTACCACACACTGTGTCCCACCACATAGCTGACCTGCAGGAGGGCCGGTGGTCTCGGTTCACGATGGAGGTGGGGAACAGCTCGATGGATATATGGAATGTATACGCTCCCAATTCAGATAACCAGCCCTTTTGCACACAATTACTGGACTCCATCACCGGGAACCCATTGAATCATCGAATCCTGATTGGAGGAGACTTCAATGCAGTCCCCTCACCCGGGGAGGACCGGATGGGAGAAGCTAGCACCACCCAACGAAGCGTCAGTGCCCAGGACAAACATCTGAATACCTTTTTACAAGCCAGTGGTTTAGTTGATGCATGGAGATATCTACACCCCTTGGAAAGAGATTTTAAATTTTTTTCGTCGCCACATAATGTCCTCTCCCACATTGATCTCTGCCTGATATCCCCTTCTTTGTTGAACAACGTCCAAGCTGTCACGATTGAAGCCATGCTTATATCGGATCACTCCCCTGTATCCATTTTCATCCACAACCTTGATGTGCCATCCAGGCCCATCACCTGGAGATTTCCTGCTTACCTCCTACAAGATGACTCGTTCAAGGAAGACCTCAAATCCTGGTGGCATGATTATTATGAACAGAACTATGTCCATCTTAATGACCCTGTTTTATTCTGGGAGACGGCTAAGGCTGTTCTCCGTGGTAAGATACTGGCATTTGTTTCTAGACGGAAAAAGTTCACTAAAAAATGATACACGGCGGACATGCGCTCTAGCCAGGGAATCCTACCTTACTTATAAAACCTTGTTGACCCCACAAGACAGGCTTCTCTGGTTACAAGCCAAGCAGCAGTGTGATCATTGGGTCGAACAGTACGACCAACAAATACGGTCTGTAAAAGAGGTGGAACTGTTTAAATTCGGAAACAAGTCTGGCAGGCTCATGGCGAACTTGGTGAGGGGCCCGAATCCGATTTCCCGTATCCCACATACGCCGTCTCGCAGACGCAGAGGGAGGCATTCACACAGCCCCCGGAAAGATCTCGGAGCTCTTTAGCTCATATTACAGAAACCTATATAGTGCTGACCAGGGCAATTTGCCAGGTGCAGAATCTTTCTTGGGCTCGGTGTCCTTGCCATCCCTCTCCGGAGACGACTTGGCGATGCTCAATTCTGACATCACCCTGCCGGAACTCCAAGCTATAATTAAACAAGCACCCCTGTCCAAGGCGCCGGGGCCTGATGGTCTGTCCTCTGAATTCTTTAGGATATTCATGGAAGAGGTTTCCCCACATCTTCTGACATTGTATAATCATATATTACACTGTGATCAATATCCATCGACTTTTCAGGACGCATATATACGTTTGCTCCCTAAGAAGGGTAAAGATCCGTTGTTGCCAGGTTCCTACCGTCCAATATCTTTACTAAACCAGGATGCTAAATTTTTGTCTAAGATTATGGCTAACCGGTTGTCTAGCATATTGCCTAAACTTAACCCCATGGTCTCTCGCGGGTATCCTTCATACCCCGCTACAAGCACTCCCCCCACATCTGAAACAGAACACCCTACTTAAAGATACCATCATCACCTGGCGGGAGGTGAGAAAAATAGTGGGCTTGAAGGGAGTAATATCACCCTGGATGCCTATTACATCCTCTCCAGTGTTCCCTCAAGGTAGGGAGTCACGAAATTTTCACATATGGGACGCCATGGGCATTCAGTCCATACATAATCTGCTATCCCCTCGAGGTCCATGCCTAACCCAAGGCGAACTTTTCAGAATCCATAACATACCATACCACCATTTCCTACAGTACAAACAAATTTCTGGTTTAATTGCCAATCACATCTCTTTTCCACCTACCAGAACTTCAGAGTTAACATTTAACCGGTTAATGGCCTCTCCTTCATCCAGAATGTCCCTGTCCGATATTCAATTGACCATACGGGATCACGGTAGACAAGATACAAGCCCACCTTTCCCAACCTTTGTCCGTCCATGGGCCTCCTTATTGGGTCTCAGTTTGGAGGATACATACGATATCCTCCTCCAGGGATGGAGGAATGTATGCAAGACGGTAGTCTGTGAGTCGTGGAGGGAACTCCAATTTAAAATAATTCATAGAGCGTATTATGCTTTCAACTTTGTTCCCTCGCCTTCAGCAACTGATTGGCTAACCAACTGTCCTAAGTGTGCAACTCATCGCCCAGATCTTAACCACCTACTCTGGGGATGCCCCTCTATCCAATCATTGTGGTCTCAGATGTTGACCTACATGAATTCTATTTCTCACGGGAATAGGGATTCACAGCCTGCTCTGTGTCTTTTACATGTAGCGGACCCTATCATATCCACCTGGGAACATTTTTGTATCCTAGCGACTAAAAAAGCCATCCTGAGGAATTGGCTTCATGCCACCACCCCATCCATGTCAGATATACGTGACATTCTCTTTCGACTCATGCTTATTGATAAACTGAACACCAAGTTTAATCAAACACACACGGGAAAGTTCTTTTCCACTTGGTCTAACTACTTAGTAGCTGAACTGTCACAAGACCAACTCAAGGACATAATGGCTACTTTCCAACACACCCGCTGGTACCTCATGGCCAAGTTAGATGGCTCCCTCGGGCCTCTTGATATTTTCTGAGACCTGACATATCACCCGACGGTACTGATCTACACATACAGAGCACCTCTAGTCGTGGTTGACCGCTCCTGCAATACAAATTGAGATATACGCCTACTTTTGACCTTTGACATTCCACATTCTTCCTTTTGACAAGTCGATATGTTCCCTTCAACCACACTGCATCCGGCCACACACATCCCCTTGGGAATTTGCTTACGATCACACCCCATCTTCTCTTTTCTTTATTCTTTATCCTTACATACTCTCCCATGCACCTACCTCTCTTCTTTTCTGCACTTTTCCCTGTTCTTCTGATCTACATTGGTTCAGGTTTCCTCCAGGAGTTAATACTGCTTTATATGACATGTTTTATTCATGCTTGAGTTCGGGGGTTGTTATCATCCTTGATTCTATACTATTGATGGTCTCTGTAATAACTAATGATGGCTGCTCCTTCATGTATTACGACATGTATGCAGATGCTATTTCATGTATGTACACTGGACCATTATTGGTTATGGAAAATTTAATAAAGATCTATATGCTTAAAAAAAAAAAGAAATTAGACACAGAGTTCAAGGCCCAATGTAAGCTCTGTGTAAAGATTTAGAACTTACAACGGCTGCTTCTCCTCTATTTTCTTATGTCTACAGAGTAACAGAGAAGCAAAGGGAAGGCAAGTATATACTGCTGGTGGGACCTTTAGTGTACCTGTTGTTTTGCCCTGAACTTTAAATATAGGCCTTAACCTTTCAGCATTTCAGCATAGTAATAGTAAAATAGCCATAATCCTAAACTCAGCAATACTTTAAAACTTCTTAAGCCAAAGCAATCCTATACTGTTAAACACAAGAATCATTCCAGTGTGCTATACCAGGCAAATGTATTGTTATCCCCCATAATTGGAAAACTATAAGTGTGGGCCCCAATTTTTTTAATATTAGTCTATATGCTCTTCAGAGTGGGTGCTTCAAGAAGCATACTCTAGAAGAATAAGGGACACCAGTCTGCTTCTGACAGGCACCACACACTTCCATAAAACTGCTGCCTGCAAAGAACATAGTGTGCATTATTCAGGGAGCTTATCTTCCAATTACTTGACCACATGGATTAGGTTAGTTGTTATCCTCTCCCTATGGACTGGTAAAGGAGTTCTTTGGACTGTGAGAATTTGTCATTATTCCACTGTCCATTACTACTATAAAGAATAATTTAGTACAGTTAGCAGCTGCCCTGCAAACCCAAAGGACGCTTGAGTCTTCAAAGTTAACGCTTCGGAAGACATTATCCCTTGATATTTTGTACCAGCAGAGAAAGAATTCAAGTTTGATCACAAAGTAAGAACCCTGTGGATTACTCTTTTTATAATTGAATTAATAAAAAAGGGGGTATTGTGTTTTTTAATATTTTTTTTTATAATTATGTGCCATTCTTTCTTTTAAATATGTCATAGTTAAGAGGTTAGTTAGGAGGTTCAAAGGACCCCTTTACCAGTTTACCAGACGGAATGAACACTTACATAGCTGGAGAAAATTAAAAACTGCAAATAGCAGATGCTATCTGGGGATGTCTCTTGGCTGGGAATCAGTGGAATTCAGGCCACATTTTTTACTTTGCTGACCAATTTGCCTTTCTCCAGTTGTAACTAGTGACAGGGTGTACAGAAGAAGCCAGTTATCTGTAATTGCAGTGAAAAAAAACATCCAAAATATTTTTTTCAATCTTGGATGAAGTGGGGAAAAGTGTTAAAACCTTTTTTAGGTGTTATTGTTATCTTTGGCCCCGCTAAGAACAGTACCCCTACTTTTTGCCTCAGAGAACACTAGAAGTCTTATAGCTCTGCCAACTTTTTATAATTGTTCCAGTTAGCAACTGCCCTCGTAATCTGTAAGCAAAAAGACACAGATCTGAAAAAAGCTAGGTTCATGCTGTCATCTTACCACTGGTGGTATCAAAAGGACCAAAATGAGGAAGCCCTTTAAAAAAATGCACCTCTGTTTTATAGACAGTTAGAGGTTTGGGGGGGGGGGGAGAAGACT
>NW_017308228.1:198288-203407 GCF_000935625.1 Nanorana parkeri | reverse complement strand
GGAGAAGATTGATTAAAAGAATACATTCATTTAGATGCACATCCAATTTTGTGCAAGATATTAAAAGAACTCATCCTTCACAGGATTGTATGTTTGACGTGAACTTCCCTTCACCGCATTTTTCCTTCCCTTACACTTACAAAATCAGGCCCTGTTAATCTATCAGATAAGGTCATCCAGTGGCCTAAACGTCTGTGTGTTTTGGCACTTTAAGAAATTCCACAAACATTATTAACAAGAATAGAGAAAGAACATGAAGGTAACGACTACATGGAGCTCATCCTACAGGCTGATAATTTGTCCTTATAGACAGTAAAGTTTCAACTGTAGTTACAGCTTAGTAAAGCAAGGCTTACAAGTATGTCAAATCCAGTAGATGATGAGTTGTTACATTTTCAACATTTTGAGGCTGACTAGTGTTCTTTTCAGCATCAAATCATTTTCTTCACCCTACATGAACAGACATGAGGTTGTTTTTATATAATATTTTTACTGCACAAAATACTGAGTGGTGACTTTTGTCAGGCACAGCAATTTATCCCCCAGCATGCACCCAACAGCTTTCAGAGTAGCAAATTGTTTAACTTTTTTGTTTGTTTCCTGAGTCTCTTGAAATAATACAGTACAAGCTACAGATGATTTCAAGGGATTTGTCAATTAGTGTAAATATTTTAATTAAAGCAGTCAAACCGCAACCATAATATGTAACATCTGTTTTCCTTTTCGTTTTTGTTTTTTTCGTCTACATTAAACATAACAGCCTGGTGCATTTTCAGTACCAGAAGCAATTTTGTTAAGTTATGAAGTGAACATATGTTGTCTACAAGCCTTCAGGCTCTCACTGCAAAAAGAAAATATTACACTTCAAGGCAAATACTGTCCCAGCAGAAAATGTGCCAAAATGAATAAATCTGTATATTGACAAGTCTCTTGTGATATAAATCTTATGGTGATTTGTACATGGGAGGCACAGCTTTCTATCTTCTCTTATAGGAACAGATCATAAGAAGGAGAATTATCATGAAAATGCTAACAATCTACAGATGCACTGATGTCAAAAGCAAAAACACTTTTATGCTGTTTAGAAGATGACTTAATTTGTCATTTTAGACTAAATTATTCATATTTACATTTAAAGAAACTGACAGTTCTCACAGTCCAGTAGTAAATATGTCAGAATTTGGTTTAAATGCAGTTTAAATATATGTTGCAGAATATATTTTTTAAAAGTTTAATGAAGATTGGTAGTTTTTTTTAATATTTACAGGGCATCAATAAAAAAAAATAACCATATTAATATGTGTGTATATTCTATATACAGTTTGTAAATAGCAATGAGCCCCATTTAAGTATATGGGAGACACATTTTTCAAATCAATTCTGGCCATTTTTAGAGCCAATTTGCAAGCTTTTGGTAAAAATAAATCATGGATAACTGGATATTGCCCTAGTGGTCATATACCAATGCAAAAATATTTTTTTAAATACTGTCCCATTCAGCAGTGAGCAGCTTTTTTAATAATGCTTAAAGTAGGGATGCACCAACAGTTCAGATTCAGTGACATTATTGACCTAATATAGCCACATCCGCAAGGTTCTGCTCATGGAGTAGTGTGTGTGTGTGTGGATGCTCATTGTTCATATTGGAGTAAAGCAGGCTATTTAAACCTGAGTCCTGCCAGGCTCCAGTTTTGAAAGGTCTTCAGCTGTACACCTGTGACCAGCAATTCTGCATTCTGATCCAGATGAAAGCATTATCATGTGCCAGTGTACATGCATCATCCACTGGCACTCATGCCACTCTTTCATCCCTGCACTCCCTGCCCTCTTACCTAGTGATGTTTGAGAATGCTGTTAAATGAAGACACTGAAACTAAATTGGTAATTTATATACATGATATTAAAAAAACTGCAGAATATATTTTCTGTGGGAACAAAAGTGCTATGAATCAAAGAGAACTAATATGGCACAATATGAAAGTTTTAGATATGATAAAGCAGAAGCAAAAAGCTTTTAAATCCCCCAAATTTAAGGGTAGTAAAATTACATTATTGAAATACAGGAATGTATTAACACTGCATGAAAAAAAAAATCAAATTTTCAAACACTAAAGGTGAGTAACATGGCTATTGATATTAAATTAATTCCCTGGCACATTTACTACTATAGAAACTTAAAGTATTCTTCCCTCCCGGAAATAATGACCCCCTCTTTTTGACATGGACGGACTCTGACTGCTTGCGCCTAGAACACGTCCTCCACGGGACCTCACTCTGCCCTCTCCAGGTTCTGAAGGACAAGTGGGGCACCCATCCGATGGACTTCTGGAGATACAGACAACTACAACATTTTGTTATGTCTCTCCCGAAGCCACTACGAGTGAGAGGTAATTTTTTGCCCTTCGAATCATTATTGGGGTCACCGACTCCCACACGTCATGGTCTCTCTGTCATTTACAAGATTCTGTCGGGAATCACTGGAGAACAGCCCCCGTCATACCTTTGGAAATGGGAACAGGAATTCCGAACACCCTTATCCCTCTCTCAAAGGTCCAAGGTGCTGCATATGTGCTGCTCTGCATCCACGGATAGCTATATGATGGAAGTTAACTTCAAACTTCTCGCGAGGTGGTATCAGGTGCCCACCATCACCCATGCCATCAACCGGGCAAACTCCCCGCTGTGTTGGAGATTATGCGGAGCTCAAGGCACGTATGCTCACTTATGGTGGGATTGCCCGCACATACAACAGTTCTGGGGGGACGTCACCCGTCTCATTTCCACCATTAGCGGTATACCTACACACATGGACCCCTGGCTGTGCCTCTTCCATCTTAACCCCCTTTCAATGCGTTCATATAAGAGATCGGTAATTCCCTTTATGCTCAATGCAGCGAAAGCTCTCATCCCCACACACTGGCGCTCAAACCAAACACCCACGGTGGCAGAGTGGTTGACACGGGTGGACCATCTGCGTCTGATGGAAGAACTCCATCACTTTAGTAAGGACACATATAGCACTTTTCACACGACTTGGGCGGGATGGCTGCACTTTAAAACTCAGGACGAATATGTCTCAATGCTATCCGCGTGATATGGTCTGCTTTAAAACCTGTTATTCTATTTTATTTAATTTAATTTTTTTTTTTAATTAGTAACTCTGTAAAACTGGCGATTGTCTTTTACCCTAACACACTACGCTTCCGGTAAATTGATTCCCAAGTTCCATTGAGGGGCCCCATCACTGGTATTGTTATGCACTGTTTTGCCACATGCCTGAATGCGCATATTGCGCCACGCTTACTCCAAAAGTGCCACGACCAGGGGACCAACCCCCCCCTGTATCCCTGTGTCTCTTGTCCCCCCTTTTACCTTAGATATCATATGTAATGTGATTGTCTTAATGTGTGCTTAATGTATTGTATGTGTGTTTTTTGTTATATTTTGAAAATCTTTAATAAACATTTAATATGAAAAAAAAAAAAAAGAAGAAACTTAAAGTATAAGTGTAGGTTGAAACAAAGTGCATTTATTCTATTTGCCCTCCTCCCCTGACCAAACCTAAATCATTTCCCATTTCAGAGATGCATACTTACTGTACCTTGATCCAAAGGATGTGGTTCTCCTGTTTGATTACATCCAGAGGTGCAAGTCATCAATTCCCTGGCAATGCCTGTTCATTAGTGACTTCTATGGCACTATTTCCTAATGTGGAGCAGCAGTCAGGACAGTAACGATTGTTTGGGTGAAATGAAACAGTGGAACCACAGCCAATGGATCAAATTAAGTATGCATCAGTGTAG
This sequence comes from Nanorana parkeri, assembly GCF_000935625.1. Classification (NCBI taxonomy): domain Eukaryota; kingdom Metazoa; phylum Chordata; class Amphibia; order Anura; family Dicroglossidae; genus Nanorana; species Nanorana parkeri. The sequence goes on along the minus strand of NW_017308228.1, from coordinate 199,604 downwards.
GGTGGAGGTAGGTTAGGATAGGTCTGGGGAAGGGACAAAAAGGGATAAATGCACTTTGTTTTAAATGTGCACTTCACCTCGAAGTAAATGCAAACTAGCAATACAAAACCTCTACGGCACAGGGAGTTAGGTTAATTTTTATTTTAGAAAACCTATTAATGTGATATATTTAAATTTGCTAATACTGTACCCTGTGACAGCCTCCTACATAAGTTGGGGGTGCTATAAGCAGAAAATATTGAATAGGTGCTAAAAATAGCAGTGGTGCACCACAAAGATTAGATTTGGGCCCAGCTTATTTCATTAATATTTGGTAGATACAATAGAAGGTACTGTTGCCATTTTTACTAATGACACATTTTTATTATAGCATTACTATAACTCAGCAGGACAGTTACATATTACTGAAATACTTTGATTAAATAACAACAGTTTAAATACAAATTAGATATTTAAATATACGTTTATGCACAGAGGCTTTCAAAGTGAATTTTTCCACCTGAGCCCACAAGCAAGCATAGGGCGTAGGGTCTAAGGACCAGCAAGTGGATTGGATTTAGCTGTGTGTTGACCCCAGGTTGCGACCCCCAGGTTTACCCTGCTCACATGTGGAGAGTACCCTTACATGCAGGAGACACCACTGGCAGAGACAGAATGGTGGCAGAACAAAAGGAGATCTGGAAAATTAACCAAAGGTCGGTGCAGGCAGTAGACAAACATGAACAGGAGAACTAAGCTGAGAGATCATTCTACGGAAAGTCAGGTCAGGGACAAATAAAAGTAATTCACCGGCACACACTTGAAGGGTTTTTAAAGTATTGATATGTTTATTCAATACCCAATGTCACATACTGTCATACGGTGCTAAGTATGCACCGTATGACAGTATGTGACATTGGGTATTGAATAAACATATCAATACTTTAAAAACCCTTCAAGTGTGTGCCGGTGAATTACTTTTATTTACTATTAGTGTTTGGCACGGCGCCATCCGTGTGGTCACCTGGGCACCACATATACCTCGTGGTTTTGAGACCGTGGCAGTGCGAATGGGATTTGGACTTTGAGGTCAGGGACAAAAGCATGAATGGGACTCAGAAACAAATTGTTCCTTAAGCAACCCAAAGCTTGTCTGAGCCAGATTTAAATAGGGAGAGAGATAGAAGGCAGGACAGGAAGTAGCAGGAAGCAAGGTATATTAACCATCAGGTGAAACAGATGACACCCAAAGCTGCTAAGTCTGCAGAGCACATGCTGGTACAACCACAGGTGCCAGCAGATCCACAGTAGCAAAAAGGGAAAAACAAATGCGAACC
>NW_017308228.1:182762-198232 GCF_000935625.1 Nanorana parkeri | reverse complement strand
CATCCAAATCAGCTCTGCAGTTAATCTGTGACACTGTATAAATCAGTTGTTAGGCCACATCTACAATATAGATACCATTTTAGGTACCACAATGTAAATAAGGGCATCAGAGTTACGGAGATGACTCAAAGACGGGGAACTAAATGAATTAAAGTAATGGAAATACTACTTACAATGAAAGTTTAGAAAAACTAGATATGTTCAGTATGTGGTTACTTAGAGGTGGTAAATATTTTGTGATGTTACAAAGCAGAACAAGGGATAATTTTATGAATATGCTAAGAAGCAGCAATTGATCACATGCAGAGTTTTTTCCTTCAAGCAGAAGATCTGCTGTATCAAAATCTGTGTTTTAAGTGAATACAACTTAATCTTATCAGGACTCACACTTAGTCAAATACCTTTAGGGACCATTAATTAACATCAGCTTACGGCATAATTTATGTTCCTACAGGATATTGCCACCTTTGTAAGAAATGTATAAAAGATGCCTTTGTAAAATGAAAGAACCATAAAGCTAGACCAAATAGTTTGATTATCACTTCAAATATACAGCTGGAAGATAATCAAGACAAAAAAACAAAAGATTATTTATCTTGCATAACAAATTACAACTTTGATTTTTCCTTAGACACAGCTGGGGACAGTAGGCGTTACATTTTAGATAATAACATTAGAAACTATTGCTTTACATTTAAAAATATATTCAATTAATACACTGTATTAGCATTGCCTAAAGTACAGCTGTATGTCAAAGAATGTCTGTAAGATAATGCAGTTTCTTCTCACTGAGACATAATACAAGACTTTGCACAGTTTACAATAAGTATCTGTTACCAAGCTGTCTGAAGACTACAGAAAGTCTTTATTTTATTTAGAATATACCTTAAATGCAAACTTTTAAAAATCTCTTTACGCTTCCCCTGCCCCTTTCCCGGTAGATAGCGCAAAATCAGTTATTTCGACACCTGTCCTTGGTTCCTGTTCCAGCAGAAGCCCATGCTTCTCTTAATTACATCACCGAACCCTTAGGGCTATTAGGTCTCTTTTAGCTTTCTAAGACCCCTGGCCCTGATGTTCTTTTGGCTATATACTACTAGAAGTGTGCTGATATCCTTGTTCCCCTCCTGACCAACTTCAGGAACGCTCCTAAATCTGGGCTTTTCCCCTTCCTCACATAAAGCCATTATTTCTATGATTCCCAAATCTCTGAAGAAGCTCATGATCCATGGTTCATATGGATCAAGTAGGGTTTTTTTCCTGGTCGTCAGGCTAGAGAAAATATATACGTAAAGTGGCCCACCTTGTCCATCTTCTGTCCATCCGGTTCCCAAATTCCTATTGTCCCTTGACTTTTTTAAAGCCTTTAACTTCCTTTTCTGGGACTACCTCTGGGGGTTAGGGGACTCCATCCTGGCGTAGATTGCAGCTCTTCATGTTACACCTTCTGCTGTGGTCCAATACACTGGTTTCCGGTCTTCTGTATTCCCTATTGCAAGGGGGATGAGGCAGGGTGCCTTTTGTCCCGGATTTTGTTTATACTAGCACTGGATCCGCTGTCCATGGTGATCAGGAACAATCCTGATATTTCAGTAGTTTCCAACGCAATTCAACAGTATAAAATCCGTTTTGGTTCACATATGACGTTCTTCTTACCCTCACCAACCCCTTTATGTAACCTACAACATGTCCTGGATTGTTTTGCCTCTATCTCATGTCTCACGATTAACCCTGACAAATCCGTGGGGATGAACCTTTTCGATGCCTCCTTTTTTGTCAACCCAAAAACGTTCTAATTCTCCTTTCCACTGGACCTCTTCCTCCTTACCCTATTTGGGGATTCAACTTACCACCTCTTATTCATCGCTATTCGCAGAAAATTATTTCCCCTTATTACACCAGCTCTGCTCTCTTCTCTAGTCCTGGGACTCCATGACCATCTCTTGGATAGGTAGGATTAATGCCATTAAAATGTAATTGCTCCCAAAAATTCTCTACTATTTTCCTGCCCTACCTGTGCGAGCAACTCAGTTTTTTTTCTTTGCGTCCTTCAAACCCAAGTTCTAAATGACATCTGGAGGAACAAAAGGCTGTGTATTCCTCGCTTGACTTTGTATATTCCTCCAAGGAGGATTGGGAGTACCTAACTTGGATAAATACTATAGCCCAAACAGCTCAGCTTTTCTTACTTCATTGTGTACATGATACCCCTTTGGGTCTTCTCGGAGATTCCTAATAGTGACCCTATTCCGATATCTGCTTTTCTATGGCTTCCAGACCCTCTTGCCCGCCAACACTGTACCCATTGGTGCACCATAGTTTGACTGTCTGGGACTCAGTGTGTTCCTCTTCTAAGCTTTGGTCTCTATTCCTACCCCTTCTACTAATCAAGCAAAATCCTCTTTTCCCGCCGGGACAGGACCAACCAAGTTCTTTTCATTGGTGGACTACCCATAATTATTCCCACGTCCATCATTTCCTTTCTACCCAGAAATGGGAGGACTGGCAGGGAATCTGGTCTCGCATTGCTAAATGTTCATTTAACACATCTATTCTGGAATCTGCATATAAGGTTCTCATGCAGTGGTACTTGGGTTCCTTCACAAATAGCTGAGGTGAGCGCGACTTATCTTCTGTGTTAGGCAGGGAAAACTCTCTAGGACACTGTAGGCTCTACATTGCAGGCAGCATTTTGTCAATTAATTGTATATCGTAGTGTAGAGTAAGTATACTGGTTAGTCCAGTGAAGAGCAGTATCCAGTCTTCATTTTAAATGGGCCCCTTAGTCTCTGGGAAGACGTCATGCCCTCCTGTTCCACCTCGGCCTAGGATTCAAAGGGAACAGCACTGTTGTTATCTGAACAATGTTTGAGGCAAGGTCAGGTTCACTTTATTGTTGCATATTCTTATAGAAGGTAATGTCAGACGTCCCAGGGAGCTAGTAGTGAGATGAGGAACCCACTGGCAGTAAGCAGCTGACAGTCCAGAAACGCGGTACAAGTTTAGGGATAATCCAAGAGGGGTAGTCAATGTCCAATCCGGGTCGATGCAGGCAGCGGAGGTTCAAAGGCGGAAGACAGTCCAAGGGTCAGTAATCGGGAAGGATACAAAGGGGCAACAGGCAAAAGGAGGATCAGCAGGGAGGCTAGGTGTTCACCATAAGGTGGAATAACTCAGCAATAAGCCAGAGCTCAGGCCAGGTTTTTATAGCCAGAGGAGGTAGGACCACCCCCTGGTCACCAAGGCAACCAGGAGGCCTCCCTCCCCGGGAACCAATGGCAGGTGAGGAAGATGGAAGGTGTGTACTGGGAACCTCCCCCAGCAAGGCTCACACCTGATAGCTAGATAATGCAGGAACACTATGCTCCCGGGGATGCGCGCGCAGCCTGCGTACTGTGCACACGCCGCGTGACTCGCGCACCCGCACCTCGGGCACCAGGTGTTCTACCAAGCTGAAGGGGAAGCCGTGCCCTGCGCCGTGCCCGCGGTCCCCGAGTAGGGGTAACACCCCCTGCTTCCTGACAGGTAATTAGATTCACACATATAAAGTACGTAGAGAGTGGGTCACATATGGTTTCTCAGATGAGACTGCAATTGTTATCCACTAAAACTAATAAAGTGGAGCTATTGGCACTTATAGACATTATGCTACTCTTTCCTATGCTGTGGAGTATATACTCAGACACCATGCAGGTACTACCAGAACACACCAATATTCTGCAGAGCGTTTTAAAGGGGATAAACTATCATATCATATGTGGATGTGACTAATTGCTTTTGTAATGTTTATGCTCATAATTTGGCAGGCTGGATGATTGTATTATAATTCCCTATGAAATTATTGAAAGGTAACGGTATGTTTTACTGTCTAATCTTCTAGATATAAAGGGGAAAAAACATTGAAAACCTAAAAATGTGTCAGCGACTTAAAGATTAAAGTGCTACTAAAATGAGTGTACATCCTAAACTAGTAAAGGGCTTAACCACTTGAGTCCCCAGAACTTTTTCTCCCAAGAGGTAGTTTTCTTGTGTGTGCGCGCGTCTAACCACACATTATACCGTTTAGGTTTTGCCTTATTGCTCAGTAGCTTTCCTCATGAGCCCTCACTCTGCTCTCCCAGCAGTGTGTCCCAGCGGTCCTAGGGTCACCGACCTTCCTGACCTCTTCCAGCCTTCCCTGGCTGTTCCACGTGTCCCACACGCGCCTGAGTCTGCTGTGGCTTTGTGCTTCCTGCACCCACACAGCTCCAACACTCCCCTCTGAACTCTGGTCCAGACTCCTTATATATATATACACACATATATGTGTGTGTTTATAGTTGTTTTATTTTTAATGGTACATAATTTGTTCATCCTCCCCCACATATTTATTTAAAAATCAACAAAGTCTGCTGATTAAAATGATATCACATTAGCAAGATTTGTATCTAATGTAGTAGAATGGTGAAGTGCACATACTGTAAGGGTTTTAGGAGAATTTTATTCCCCGTTTGACATTACATTGCAGTGCTCACAGGTAGAAAAAAACAGTTTATGTTAGTTGTTAGGATAACATTAAGAAAACATTAAGTCAGGTTGACGAGGGCACAAATTAGCATGATAGTGACTTTTTCACATTTTTGCAATCACAAATAAACTACACTAGATGATTTCTTTTTAACTGTTAACATGGAGTAAAGCGTATGTTGTTTATAGTGACACTTTCCAGGGTTTGCTAAATTAGAGATGATTGACCATAGTATATGCTTTAGTAAGTATGACTATAAAAATAAGGTTTCAAGTAAATATGTGAATACAAGAAGTCTTGTGATCCGGGCACCCCTGTCAATTTATAAGTTAAAACTCTTTTTATACCCATCACATTCCAAGCCAAGATACAATTAGAAATTGTAGCTATTATTATACATGATTTATATAGCGCCAACAGTTTGCGCAGCGCTTTACAATATAAGGAAGACATTACAATCACAATACAATTCAAGACAAGATGGTAAGGAGGGCCCTGCCCCTGAGGGCTTCCACAAGCTGAACTTAGATTGGTTAAATTGGGTTAAATATTTTGACTGAAGATATTTTTTTTCTCTATGGATGTTTTAAAATCTGATCACATTCATTTTAATCTGCATGAGTGTGGATCTTCTACTAGACAAAGGGTAAGGAGAAGAAAAGAGAGAGGTAGATCAAGAGATATAAAATAAATGAGGGAGACAAGACCCTTTTTCCATACAGTCGAGAGTTAGTGAGTTGTATGCAAAGATGGTAGTTTGAGGGATAAAAATAATAATAACCCAAGCTAAATACTGAACTGGGGGAGAAGGTGGTTCATCAATGGGCTATATGATTTGGGCATGGGTGTCCCAAACCAATAAAGGCAAGATGTTCTTAGATAAATGCATTGATGCATAAAGACATTAAGGCACAGAATAAAGCATCGTCATCAACACAGTTAAAAGAACAGTAAAAAGACATAATATAAATATATATGTACTGTAATGTGGTATTAAAGATGGGGGAGGAGATGGCTGTGGGGCTGGTTTTTATTTTCTTCGGGGTTCTTGTAAGAGTACAATACAAAAATATAGGAAATGATGGTACTGATATTTTATTTTTTCTTAACTCTATGAAAACTAAACATCTGCTCATATCAGTTTGTCATAATCACAAGTAATGATCACGCAAATTTGATTTCAGTGTGTATCATGTAAAATTAATTATACCCATAGTTGGTTTTAAAGAGTAATTGCTTGTAAATTGTGATTGCTACCTGCATGTGTAATTATCCATGTTTACCTTCTTTGAAATGCTGTATTTCTTTTCTAATATATCACATTTGTAGTTTGTAATTGTTAACAGTATGGGTAATTACCTATGTTTACCTCCTTTTGAAAAGTGTTTTTCACCCCCTCCAAATATAGATAAATGGTAATTGGTGCAAGCAGGAGTAATTATGCATGTCTACCTCCTTCTGTGCAACACACACAAGGCTGGAGAAAGTATGTCAGAGTAAGTGGCTTTTAATAGATGACATGATGGCAGAGCATACATGTGAAATACATTTTATATTTATATCTACATATTAGACAAAAAATATGAGTATAACTAAATTCTACAAAAAAATAGATAATAAACACACAAGCACGAACACATACATGTAACAGTAGTAGTACAGTTACTGACCAATTTCAAAGGTTAATATCTGGCCATAATTTATTAAAAAAATTAGTTTGTGATTTTTTTATGTTGGCTAATAATACAATAACATAAAGGCGTTGATGAAGGGCAAAAGAACATAAAAAGACAAAGAGGAGGAGGAGAAGGCGGAGAAAGACAATGAGAACCATGTTAAGAGAAAATATATCACTCTGGTAAAATATTTTGGGAGATGTTGGGTAAAGTGAGTTAAATATATAAATACAACTTATGTGCTGCCTGCCCTACCATATGTTCTGTGAAGTGCGAAAGCTGGGTCCCGCACTAACTGGGTAACCATGGCTCCTTCTATATTTTTTATTATGTGCCACTATGCAAACAAACTAAGTACTGGCATGGCTTGGTAGTGCCAAAGCAACGCTATCTTTTCTGTGAATCATGTAGTGTCCGGATGGCATTTTACTGCATAATTTTCTGATGCCAGGAAGTGGAGATCTAGAACCTATTTCCACCTCCTAGCCAGTTTGCTGCATTCTTTCTCAATCTAATTGGCCTTGGCAAAACAGACCATGACCTACTGTGCAGAGCACAGTCTTCTTCATGTGCCAAGCAGGGCTACACCCCATTGGCAGCAGATATGTACTCATCAAGGGTCACAGATTTACTAAACCATTCCTCTAAGAGCTGTTCTTGTGAGAAATCTAAGAAGCCTCTCTTCCTAAATACAGCTCCCACAGCAATCGCTATGACATTGGGACCTGATGCCATTGAGAACCTGGAATTCTGGCTAATTCTTAACTAAACAGGAACACTTAAGAGGACCCGAACCTTCAGCAAGAGAGATCTGAAGCCACTTTCAAGAGGGAAATAAAAGAAATAGGGCTAATGTTACTCATACTACTTCCAAAGTAGAGAGCCTGGAACAGTCCACAACATTCCTCCAACAGAAGCTGCATCAGATAGAGGAAGCTCAAACCTTCCTGGAACATCATCTTTCAGTCCATCAACTATATTCAGATGATATGGAGAACCAAAACAGGAGAAATAAAAGCAAAATTAGTGGCATACTCATTCCTTCTTTACCTTCAGCACTGCCCCCACAATCCCCCTTCCCTCTCTACTCCCTTTCCCCTCCCCATTCTATTATCTCCACAGGTACCTCTGGAAGTTCTCCTTTGGACGCTGACTTTCTGACCGTAGTGGGACTTCAACTAGATCATGGGAATAATACAAACTCTCCTGACTTACAGATCTTATGAGCCTACCATAATAAGCCTGTCTCTGGACATTTTATTATGAATTTGAACTTTCAGTTTTGAGGCCTGGGGTCCTTGACCCCCCTCAGCTTTCCTGGAAGACCTGGATTGGACAATAGGGATAGCTAAAGTGATCTGTGGCATATTAAATGGAATGGAATAGTTGTTAAAGTAGTGAGACCCATAATCTATCAATGACTCTGTACTGTTGCCTTGTTATTCATGGTTCCACATACAGTTCTTCCTTTTTTTACCTAAGTAGGTTACTGCTACAATTTTGTGAGTGTGACACTTTCAAGTTAATATTTCCTCTGTGGGCCTGTTCTCAAGGCATTATTTACTCACCAATGATTGACATGGGTGTGTACAACCATATTTATAGGTAGGTTGGTCGACATGGCCGTGTGTTTCACATAACCCTCCTGCCACTCTATTTTGTTGTCTGGTGGTGTAGCTCAGCCTGAGACCAGGTCCAGAAATATACTATGCTTGCTGTCCTGAGATCCCCACGTGCCAATATCACAGAATTTTGTTTTCTTTTGGGGCTCAGGTCCAACTGGGGTTCACCATTGGACCTCACAACTGTTGCTTCCATGGGGAGGATGAGGGCCACCTGAGTGAGTAGCTATAGACCCATCTCTCTTACTAATATAGACATACAAATATACTCTAAAATTAAAGCTAATAGACTTAAACTATTGATCCCCAATATCATCCATCCAGATCAACTGGGCTTTATACCATGCTGTGCCTGCAATAATACTATCAAAACTACAATGTAACTCTGATTTAATTTGCTCAGGAAACTCACATTTCCACATGCCTTATCCTATTAGATGCCAAAAAGGCTTTTGGTAGGACTGATTGGAGTTTGCTACAGGAAGCCCTATGACAAATTGGCTATGCTCTCAATCTTCTCCAGAAAAATAATGTCCCTCTACTACAACCACTCTACAAAACACAAAATCCTAGCTAACAAAATCCTATCTTGGCCAAAAATATAGGTGAGTAAAACCATTTGAATCTCTGATTGAGAGGCATTGGGTGAATTGCTTCTTGTTGCAAAAGTGTTTGTGTATAATGCTGCAATGTCTGCAACTTTAGATGAGAGCGAGGCAGATAGGTTGGAACATAATGCAGCAATTTTGGAATTAATTTGAACTCTCAGTGATGGCTCTTTAGAATAATTTCCATCATCCATTCATCTTTTATGTTTCTCATCCAGACTTGGAAGAAGAGACAGAGTCTTGCATCCACCTTCCCTTCAAACCTGTTATGTTCACCAGACGAAGTCACCGACTTAGGGGTCTATTCACGAAGCTGCCGAAGGATCTAGCCGTAGCTTCGACCGATCCTTCGGCTAGCTTCGGCCCCAGGACCCCTTCGGTTCAGGAGAAACCAAAGTGGTGCTGTACAGGCTATTCACTATAGCCCGTACAGCTCCCGAACGTAGTCGAGCCGAACGCATATGCCTCGGCTGAGCCGCGCTGAGTAACCAGGGACGCTGATCTCCAAACAGCAAACTCTCCCTGGCGCTCCGGGAGTCTCCCACTCCCAGCCGCCAAGGAGAGAAACACTGCTGTTTCTCTTTTTTTTTTTCCGACACAGAGCCGTGTCAGAATAGAAAAACAAAAATGTTGCCCATTGGAATGCATTGCTAGATTTTTTTCTTTACAATGCTAGTTTACTATTGGCTATTGCAAACTGAAATAGCCAATAGTAAACTAGCATTGTAAAGAAAAAAAAAGAAAAAGCAGTGTTTCTCTCCTGGGCGGCCGGGAGCGGGAGGCTCCCAGAGCGCCCGGGAGAGTTTTTTTTTCTCAATTTTTTTTACGGCAGCAGAGCGGCCGGACAATAGAAAACTCTGCACAATCGTTTTCTATTGACTTTTTTTACTTTTTTAACAATTTTTCTGTTCTGAGGGACCGAGCAGAACAGCCGAGCCGATTGCCGCTATTCACTCACTGCTGTTCGGGATCTATAAGAATAGGCCGAACAGCAGTGAGTAGCCAGCCGGAGGTTCGGCTGAGTCAAACTACTTCTGCACTTTGGGTCAGCCGAACATGCTGAGCATGTTCGGCTGACCCGAAGCCATGCGAAGCAAGCAGATGTACGGCTGAAATCAGCCGTACCAGCCTGAAGTGATTTGCGAATGGTGTTCGGCTCACTTCACTTCAGGTCGGTCATTCACTCGGCTGCCTATGGCAGCTTAGTGAATAGACCCTTTAGATTTAGCCAACTTCAGGAAAAACAAGTGTGTTCCTTTCCAGTTACTGAAGCATTCCATCCCTAGCCTATATGATCTTGAATCCTTAAATCTGTCACCGCCATTTTTTTCCACTGAAGGATGTCTTGTTTTGTTTCTCCAATTTTGGGGAAATCATAAGTGATTTCCCTCCTGTAACTTGAAATTGCAGAATCAAGCTTGCTTCTGAAGTGATTAATACCATTGTACAGGATTCTATACCAAATGTTCCTGCACTGCTGATCCACTGACTATGGTCTGAGCCACAATACTCTACATGCTGTAATAGACGACAACATGGATCTAGCTAAACACCTTAGTTAGTCTATAGCCACCTACCCCAAATTTTGCTATAGTAGCTGTCCAAATTCCTATCACCTTTACTACAAAAGTAATGGCTAACACTGGCTTATAGGCGCTCTCTGAACTCTGATATATCTTCTTAAAGCCAATTTCCACCTTTGGAAGTGGTTTGTATTTATTATCTTAATGTAGAGGTGCATGGGCAATCTATGTGTGTGGCATTGTCATGAGTTGCAGTGCTGTTTTTTATACTTTTTTCAATGGGCTCTATAATAGGCCAGAGTCCTAGAAATAAAAATGTCCCTCCAGGGGAACTTTACTCCGACTTTGAGGGCCGGGTTGTTATGTGCAACATGTAAGCAGCTGATTCCTCTCTGCTGGGCTGATCTGAGTGTGCTGATGCTTGCCCTCATGAAGGAGCACATACAGGTGTCATATAACCTGTGCACTCAGCTCTGAGAAGATGATCAGCAGCAGCTGTGACAGTGTAGAGGAGAAGAACTCCTCCCTGTTAGTCATCAGAAAATCTCTCTTCCTGGCTCTGCTCCACCACATGCTGTAAGGCTGGGTTCACATCTAGGCGTATCGAATATGCGCGTTTTGTGCCGTGCGTTTGTACCGCGATTTGCGGGAAGACAAACGCGCGTTTCCGAGGGTTACCTGGCTGTATCCCAATGGATACACGTGGCAAATACGCCCCAAAGAAGCTCCTGTACTTCTTTGGGCATAGGGCATTTTGCAGCGCGTTCCTACGCGCTGTAAAAGGCCCAGGTGTGAACCAGGCCTAAAGGTAAAACTGTCTCTTAAACTTTCTATCACTCTCTTTTGTGTGTCTCTCTCGATCTGTCTGTCTCACTCTCCTCTCTCTGATCTGTCTCTCTCGCTCTATCTCTCTGATCTACCTGTCTGTTTCTCTCAATCTCGCTTTCTGATCTGTCTGTCTGTTTCTATCCCTCTCTCTCCCTGATCTGTCTGTTACTCTCTCTCTGATCTGTCTATCTAATCTGTCTCCCTCTCTCTTTCTAATGTGTCTGTCTCTCTCCCTCTTTCTCTCTCTGATCTGTCTGCCTTGCTGGGCTGTCTCTCCCACCGCACTGTCACACTCTCACCGGGCTGTCTTTCTCTCGCCTTACTGTCACACTCTCATCGGGCTGTCTACAGTGTGCATATTAAACACAATCAAATGTGCCACAAAAACAAGTCAACATTAAATATACAAAAGTAATCCACCACGTAAAAAAGAATATACTTAAATATAAGTTTACAACTCACATCTGTCCCCCAGACAATAATCTTCAAGTGTGCTCTTGAACAATCATCTGTGATATGCCATATGATGAAAAAAAGTTTAGCAACTATAGTTCACATCAGCCCCGATCAATACGCCCGCTGTCCCACATAGGAAGTAAGTGGATGAAATGTATCTGGGCAGTGCTTGCAGGCATGACCCTATAGGAAGAAAGTTGGGAGGATAGTGGATACTGGCCGGAGCAGGCAGAGCAATACGTTATACAAATGTTCAACTGTTTTTATGTAAGCACAATACTGTGTTTTTAAATAAAGATTTTGAATCAAGGCTACACTATGGGGAGCATGTGTGTGTGCTTTTCAGCCCTGATGGGGCAGAGTGGTGGATTTAAGGTGCCCATACACCTTACGATTATCTGACTTTTTGTCACATGATCAAACCGTCGTACGATTTGCGTACGAAAGCCCCATCCTGCCCCGATTATCGAAAGGTTCAATCAGCGGTAGTTAAAAAAAAACACCTGGACGACTTGCGGTTTACCGCAATTATTTTCGTTTTCGCATGCGCAGTGTTAATCGTACGACTTTTGACGGACGGAAACGCCACCAACCATGCGAACATCGTACGATCGAGCAAAGTTTTCAAACATGCTTGACCGTCAAAAGTCGTACAATTCTACAGTACTATCGGTCGGGCACTCTATTCACACGTTGTGATTGACGTACAAAAAGTCGATCGCATACGATTATCGTACGATAATCGTAAGGTGTACGGGCACCCTTAGGCTGGGCACACACCTTACAACCATCGCAAGACTTTTGTCTTGCGATGGTTGTAAGGTACTTAAAAAAATGTACGATCTGCCTATGTTGCATAGGCAGATCGTACTTGCGATGATCGCAAGCCACGCCCCCTGAGGGGCGGGCTTCCGATGACCGCAATGCCGAACGGGCAGTGTGCGCTTGCGCACACCGGCCCGTGCGGCTGTTATCGTACGGACATGCCACAAACCCGCCGAACATCGTACGATGCTCGGCGGGTTTTCAAACATGTCCGTAAGTTTAAAGTCGTGCAACCTTACAGTAGTAGAGGTCGCACGGCTTCCACACACCTTACGAACATCGTACGATCGCGGGATTTCCCACGATTATCGTACGATAATCGTAAGGTGTGTGGGCACCCTTAGACGGACTGCCAAAGAGACATAGTTACATAGTTAGTCAGGTTGAAAAAAGACACAAGTCCATCGAGTTCAACCTATAGAGAGAAAAAAAAAAAAAGAAGAAAAGCCTACACAGAACACTATGCCCACAATTACCCCCTGTTGATCCAGAGGAAGGCAAACAAATTCTGGATCCGCGAAATGGTTGCGAACAATTGTTTTGAAACATTCCCATTTTTGTTCAGTGTTTTTTGATGAAAATATTCCCTCCCAGTTTAAGTCTTCAAGAGCAGACCTCAGCATGGGAAAATTTGCTCTCCTGAAGTTAAGTGTTTTTATTTTTCCAGTATGTGAATGTTGTTTACAACTTAAGTTAAATGAAATCATATTATGGTCACTGCTACCCAGATGTTTTTTTATATGAATATTTGTAATAAGCTCTGCATTGTTTGAGATTACCAGATCCAGCAGAGCATTATTTCTAGTTGGGGCTTCTACAAACTGTACCATAAAATTATCATGTAATAAGTTTATAAATGTCCGCCATTTCACTGTTCCAGCAGTGCCATTATGTCAGTCAATGTCAGGATAATTAAAATCTCCCATTAATACTACTGTCCCCGCCCCTTGCAGCCCTTTCTATTTGTTTAAGGAGCTGAGTCTCTATCTCTTCAGTAACGCAGGGGGGCAACAAAGGGAAGCAAAAACAGTGGTGAAGGATTCAACTAAATATGAAATAAAGTAAATACGGCTCCTGTGTATAACCTAAGAGTGATTATTGACCACAATATAGCTGGTCAAAACCATCTAGTGAGTGTGGAAGTGTGTCTTAGACAATGTTGTATCACAAAGGATTTAAGGATTTTGCTCAACAGCACAATTGTAGATTATTGATCGGGGGCTGATGTGAACTGTAGTTCCTATAATTTTTTTCATCACATGGTGTATCATTCATGCCTTTTGTATATTTAATGTTCACTTTTTGAGGGATTGTGTTTAATGAGTACACTGTTGATTATTTTGAATGATTTAGTTGAACATAGGGGTATATCATTTTTACAGCGCGGTGTCAATCACATTATATACAAATTTTCCAGGGGACAGTGCAGAGTGACCGGGAGATTCTTTTTTTTTTTTTACCTTTTTACCTATGACTACAGTTGTAAGTGATTGCTAAAGAAAATAAGTTCTCTTTTGTCTCCAGAAATCGTTCAGATCATTCCTATAGTAACAAGTGGAAAAACAAATCTCCATGTCACTTTGCACTGCCCAAGGGATGTTACTACTATGAATAATAATGAAGGCACGTGCACAAGGGAAGCAAAGCATTGTGGGAAAATTAATTTTTCCACGCCCTACATTCTAGTTTCCACTGTGCACAACAGTCTGTAATCTACACAGAGCACAAAGGCAGCCATTTCAAAAAAGCTATGTGGAGACTGAGAAAACAACTAAAAAAAGTATGTTTTTGTGTTTTTATACAGCATCTGTATATGCCGCCATCATCTATACACATTGCTGACATTGCTGCGTTTTTTTTTTTAAATGCCTCTGCAAAGGTGGAAATGAGCTTCAAAAACTCATATATTGTCTTCCTGGTATACAATTTGGAGAAGCAATTACTGTACAATGGCATCCTGTCTATGTTTTCCATTCATCCAGGACTGCTCAAAGGAGAACTATGAGGTGAGTGCTTTTCACTCACCTCATAGTTCTAGCCGACCTGTGACAATGAGACTGTCACAGGTCGGCTCAGTAGATCGGGAGGTGAGCGAACAGATAGCGGCGTTCGCTCACCTCTCGATCCTGTCACAGCTCTCTGCCATGACAGGGGAGGGGCTGGATTCCCCCACCCCACTCCGATCCGCCAGCTCTGACTGGCGGATCGGACGGGGGAGGGGGCGGGTACAGCTGGCTCTGCCTCTAGATAGGCAGAGCCAGCTGTCACTCACGCAGCTGGGCGGATCCAGACATAATTCTATGTCATTTCAGCAGTAGCTCACGGTATACTGAGCTTTGGGTGACGGAGGGACGCTAGTGTGTGTCCTCCCGTTACCCTAAGGAGAACTATGGGGAAAAGCCTTAACCCCATAGTTCTCCTTTAATTTCCTACATCAACGGAAAGATATAATATTGTTTAGTGTTACAGCAGTGACAATAGCAATGACAAAGGGTTGGAGTAGTAAAAAACCAAACCCCAGCTGTAGTTGTCCATTTGAAACATCCTCTGAATCTAAAGGATAACTATGTCTCTCACACAGTTTTTGAGCAGCTATGGAGGTGGATGGTGGACAGTTATGCCTGTGTGACCATGTGGAGTGTCTGCTGGCGCTATGGTTTAACTGTAGTACAGGAAGGATATTTCTGGAACCTGCCTGGAAAGAACCACAAGATATGATCAGGTAAGGACAAAAAAGGTGCAAGACTCCAGTCTTCCTAGATAATTTACATCTGTTAGCGGTGCGGGACCGGAGATCCAGGACCACAGGGACCCGAGGGAGAGGAGAGGATCCATGAGGGAGAGCGGTGGAGAGGAGAGGATCCGTGAGGGAGAGTGGTGGACGATCCGGTGAGGGGCGGACCAGACGTCCGGACAGGAGGACGGGACCTGAAGGCGGGGGGAGACCGGACAAGAGGACGGGACCTGAAGGCGGGAGACCGGAGGCTTGTGCGGACGGACGGACAAGGAGACTCAAAGGGGGTGCTGGACCAGAGGTCGGGGGAGCCGAGCGGGAGACCGGAGGTCGGAGTGTGCGGTGCAGACGAACAAAGTGAGGGACGAGTGTTCGACCGCAAGAGAGGAGAAGTGACTGAAGAAGAAAAGTGACAGAGTGCAAGCTGTGAAAAGAGGGAGCAGGAGCAGTGACTGAAGAAGAAAAGGATCGTGTGGAAAGTCGAGACGTGACTGGAATCAGGAACAGGTCGTATGAAAGAGATTGGTGGCTGAAGGGGGTCTTTGAAAGTGTCTTTGAAATTGTGTGGGTGTGAGATTATATACATAAAGTACTACAGGTTTATATACATTGCTGAGAGGGCTGAGGAGGTACGTATAGGGTTAAAGTTAAAGGTAATTGGGTGTGGGTGGGTGTGTATATACTATACATA
>NW_017308228.1:181279-182649 GCF_000935625.1 Nanorana parkeri | reverse complement strand
GGGACATACTGTATTAAGGGGATGACAGGGGACTCCCTCTAGCCAGCGCAGTGACAGGGAGCACTCCAGTACCATACATCACCAACTGCTGTTCCCCTGAAGGCATTGCTTAATGTAATGGTACAGTACTGTAACGTGTACCGGTAAATGGTACGCTGTCCACTGTTGATGTCCCCACTGCTGCACCGCTGGTACCGCTGTCCCTGATAGCAAAGGAAGCCGGCTCTGTAGAAAGCAAGGCTGCAGAGGGAGCAGAGCCGCATTATTCGATACTTCCTCTATAGCGCCGGTTAGGGTGACAGGCGGAGTGATACCAGATGCACTCCGCCTGTAAAAAGTGAAAGAAAGAAAGTATCAGCATTACTGATACTGACCATTTTGTTGCACATAAAAAAAATAATAATAAGACATCCCCTGAAAATAAGACCTAGTGTGTCTTTTTGGGCAAAAAAAAAAAATAAGACAGTGTCTTATTTTCGGGGAAACACGGTATATAGAGATACTGATTAAGGAATACTAGAGTATACTAGTAACTAAAGGTAACTAAAAAAATCTAGGGAGTAAGCATACATTAACCTAGGCCAAGGGCTTCTAATATAAATTCAATTTAACTTTACCACAGCACAGTAACATAAAAAACCAAAGGGCCATATGTTACCGTATGAGTTTATGTCAAATCTTCATAAGACATATGTATATAGTTGTATTTCTTGTTTTAAATATTTCCCCTGAGGTGTTGATAGCTTGTAGGGAAATAAAGTATTTGTTGTGCTTATCAGGCCCAATGAATTGCAAATAGGGTCATTGTTGAGCCCAGGCATGTCCAGATAATTACCATAGAGGTGCAACTTCAGTATCCTGTGTATGAGGAGCCAAGACCCTTTGATCTAATAACAAGTAGACTGGCCAATCGTAGAGAGGGGTGTGGAGTTGTAAAGAGGGTCTTGCAAACCCTCCAATCCCCAGTAGGCCTTGGGAGGTAACCAATGGGAGACTTGTCATGCATCTCTATGGACACGAGGGCTATATTAATGACTGGAAAAAACAGCTCGTCCTCTTTTCACCAGGATGGGGCCTCATGTGACGTTTAATGGGTAACTATACATATAATCTTTCCCCCACTTAACTGTATGTCTGTTTGTCGGTTAGATACCAATGTCGGGGTATTTGGCATGTTTAAATCTTTTCTTTGTATGTTGTAGTTAAATAGATTGTTGGTTCATTGTATTTAAGTCTTGATACTATATACCAATAAATTCTGTTATTGTGTTGAGCTCAAAAATCTCATGAATGAATCCTTAGAATATTAAACCTGTAAGTGTGAATGCTTATATAGCGGTTCATAACTTAAAATAGTAATTCAGGTAACA
>NW_017308228.1:178979-180836 GCF_000935625.1 Nanorana parkeri | reverse complement strand
CCATGACAGATAACATAGAAGGAAAAAACAGAGGATTAGATAGTGAGCTCACTCCAGTCAACAGAGTCGACATAGTAGACATAGTAAAAGTAGTAAATCAAGCAAATACAGAAAGCATACAAGATGCAGCCAGTAAAGTAAATCCAATTGCCCAGGGTAACCAAAGTAGGACTGGACCAACCATAAAAGGGAGATATAAAAGCCGTACTGGGGAGCAGGTGGGGATCAAACGTTTAACCAGTAAATGTACAAAAATTAAATGTATGTTCACCAATGCTAGAAGTCTGGTAAATAAAATAGAAGACCTTGAAGTTATGTTACTCGAGGAGGACTATGATATAGTAGGAATAGCAGAAACATGGTTAGACGACACACATGATTGGGCTACTAACATAGAAGGGTACAACCTGTTCAGGAGGGACAGGCTGGCAAGAAGGGGGGGTGTATGTATATATGCTAAAAATAACCTCAATATTCACATCCGTGACGATATCGCGTCAGCTGGTGGAGATGATGTGGAATCGTTATGGATAGAACTTGATAGAACGAGCCCTACCCCTAACCGTAAACTTATTATGGGTGTCTGTTATAAACCTCCAAATATGGGGGAGGAGGGGGAGGCCCACCTACAATCGCAAATAGAAATATCGGGGAAAGAGGGTAATGTTGTGATAATGGGTGACTTCAATTACCCAAATATCAACTGGGCACAGGGAACTTCCAAATCGGCTAAGGCAGCCCGTTTTCTTAATATGTTGCGAGACAATTTCATGGATCAGATGGTTGAGGTCCCGACCAGGGAAAATGCAATCCTAGATCTGATCATCACCAACAATACGGAGCTAATCGAGGATGTTGTAATCGGGGAGACATTGGGCAATAGTGATCACAAGGTGATTGCTTTCAATATCGATTGCAAGAAAGGGAAGGGGGATGGGCGGACAAGAAGCCTAAACTTCAGGAAGGCTAACTTTGATAAACTGCGTAATATAGTGTGTGAAATCGATTGGGATAACTTATTTGATAAACTAAACATGGACCAGAAATGGGACTGTTTCAAGAACAAACTAAAAAATGTTATAACCAGGTGTATACCGCTGGTGAACAAATGTAAAAGATCGAAAACAAAGCCAATATGGCTAAGTAAATCGGTAAAGAAACACATTAAGGACAAAAAACTAGCATTTACTAAGTATAAAATTGAGGGGACAGTATCGTCATTCCTAAACTACAAAGATTTTAATAAAATATGTAAACTGGCAGTGCGGTCAGCCAAAACTGAATGTGAAAAATATATTGCCGAAGTTAGTAAAAAGAACCCCAAAAAAAATTTGAAGTACATAAACAGTAAAAAGGGAGAAAGGAACAGATAGGCCAAATAAAGGACATAAATGGTTCACTACTCACAAGCGACAGGGAGAGGGCCGAGGCGCTAAATACTTTCTTCTCGTCAGTATTCACCAAGGAAAAAGACGGGTTTAATGTACAGGATAAAACACATAATTTAACAGGAAATACACCGGAATGGTTGACCGAATCGGGGATACAACAAAGGCTCAAACTACTAAATGCAAATAAAGCATTAGGACCTGATAATCTACACCCCAAGGTACTCAAAGAATTGAACAAGGAGATAACAAGACCATTGTTCCTCATTTTTAAGGAATCAGTAATGGCTGGTAGAGTGCCAGGAGGCTGGCGAAAGGCAAATGTGGTACCTATATTCAAAAAAGGGTCAAAATGCCAACCGGAGAACTATAGACCAGTTAGTCTAACATGCATAGTGTGTAAACTGATAGAAGGAATTATTAAGGACTACTTAGTGGAATTTGTCCGGGACCATAATATAATAAGTGA
>NW_017308228.1:171482-178554 GCF_000935625.1 Nanorana parkeri | reverse complement strand
ACAGGGAGAGGGCCGAGGCGCTAAATACTTTCTTCTCGTCGGTATTCACCAAGGAAACAGACGGGTTTAATGTACAGGATAAAACACATAATTTAACAGGAAATACACCGGAATGGTTGACCGAATCGGGGATACAACAAAGGCTCAAACTACTAAATGCAAATAAAGCATTAGGACCTGATAATCTACACCCCAAGGTACTCAAAGAATTGAACAAGGAGATAACAAGACCATTGTTCCTCATTTTTAAGGAATCAGTAATGGCTGGTAGAGTGCCAGGAGACTGGCGAAAGGCAAATGTGGTACCTATATTCAAGAAAGGGTCAAAATGCCAACCGGAGAACTATAGACCAGTTAGTCTAACATGCATAGTGTGTAAACTGATAGAAGGAATTATTAAGGACTACTTAGTGGAATTTGTCCGGGACCATAATATAATAAGTGATGGGCAACATGGATTTAGGAAGGATCGTTCTTGCCAGACCAACCTGCTGACCTTTTACGAAGAGGTAAGTAGAGAGCTGGATGGGGGGGGGGGGCAATGGACGTAGTGTACCTGGACTTGCCAAAGCGTTTGATACTGTGCCACATAAACGCTTGTTATACAAGCTAAGGGGTATGGGCATTGATGAATTAGTGTGCACGTGGATAGAAAACTGGCTACGAGAACGTGTACAAAGGGTATCAGTTAATGGCACTTTCTCAGACTGAGCGGAGGTCGTGAGTGGCGTACCCCAAGGTTCGGTGCTGGGTCCCATGCTTTTTAACCTATTTATTAATGATATAGGGGAGGGAGTGAGAAGTCATATCTCAGTGTTTGCTGATGATACGAAAATTGGGAGGGCAGTAGACACAGATTTAGACATTTTAACATTACAGGAGGACCTGGTTAAGATTGGGGAGTGGGCAACTGTATGGCAGATGAGGTTCAATGTTGATAAGTGTAAGGTAATGCACCTTGGAGTTACAAATAGGCAAATGGACTATACACTCATGGGTATGCAACTAGGGAAGTCTGAAATGGAGAAGGATTTGGGGGTCATTATAGACTGCAGAATGAAGAACAGCTTGCAGTGCCAGGCTGCTGTAAACAAGGCAAGCAGAGTCCTGTCTTGCATTAAGAAGGGAATGTATTGCAGGGACAAGTCTATAATTTTGCCTCTTTATAGATCCATGGTTCGGCCACATCTGGAGTATGTGGTCCAGTTTTGGTCACCAATACTAAGAAAAGATGTCCTTGAGCTGGAAAAAGTCCAGAAGAGGGCAACCAAACTAATTAAGGGGTTCGAGGATCTGAGCTATGAAACAAGGTTGTTAAAATTAAATATGTTCTCATTGGAGGTGAGGAGATTAAGAGGGGACATGATTTTTATATATAAACTACTCAAGGGTGAGAGCAACCTTAGTAACAAACTGTTTACGGTCAGCTCTGTAACAAAAACCAGAGGGCACAACCTAAAATTGGTGGAAAAAAATTTCAACACACAGGGCGCAAGGGGTTCTTCACAGTTAGAGCGGTTAAGGTCTGGAACTCGCTGCCACAGGAAGCGATTTCAGCTAAGAGCGTGGAATCATTCAAGAGACTACTGGACAAGTTCCTGGGTGACCAGAACATTCAGGGGTACAGGTATAGCTAACAGAAAAATCACGCATGGACTCATACACGCACACATCAACTCATAAATGCACACACACAATAGGTTGATGGACCTATGTCTTTATTCAACCTCAAATACTATGTAACTATGTAACTAGGTAACTATGTAACTATGTTAGGGACCAAAGTTGCCTTCTCAGCTGGGGCTAGATAGGGTTCTTTTAAGTACAGGGTAGTGAGTCATATCAGTCCAACAGGGGTGGAGTTAACTAGTATCGGTATCAGAGCCGATACTGAGTATTTGGGTGAGTACTTGTACTTGCTCAAATGCTCCGATACTTTACCTGATACCGGAACTTCCAGTCAGAGAGAGATTTCCTCTGGCTGCCAGTGCCTCGAGGGAACATGGAGCCAGTTTCCCAGCCATTCAGGAAGCCAGGCGGTGAGTCAGTACCCGCCGGCACGAGGCTTCCTGAATGGGCGGGAAGCCGGGACGATGCTGTTTTGCTGGCTCCATTCTGATTGGCCAGGAAGCCGGCTTCCCAGCAAATCAGGAAGCCTGGTTGGTGGGTATTGACCCACCTCCCGGCTTCCTGATTGGCCAGGAAGTCGGCTTGATGCTGATTGGCCAAGAAGCCGACTTTCTAGCCAATCAGCATCGAGCTGGCTTCCCTGCCAATCAGGAAGCTGGGAGGTGGGCCATTACCCGCCACCTTGCTTCCTGACTGAGAATACAGATCTTTATTCAGGTGAGTGAACAGTCATAGCTTGTCCCAGATGATCTAGTAGGTAAGCAAGTCCCTCTGGAGAAGAGGAACAATGGGAGGTATCAAGTACCACTAAGGGACTTACATGCACAGAGGGAAAGAAAGTTATCTGAGGAAGAGAGTAGAGCCCTGGTAGGGGAACCGTTCTGGAGGCTGAGCTGCCAGCTGGGGTCAAGAGGTTAGCAAAATCCAAGGGGACCAGGAAAAGTGCAGGAGCACAAGAAGCAGCCAGCTCGCATCTGATTGGCCAAGTAGCTGGCTTCCCAGTCAATCAAAGTGGAGCTGGCAAAAGAGCATGGAGCCAGCTTCCTGGGCAATCAAGAAGCCGGACGGCGGGTACTGATCCGCTGCCCGGATTCTTGATTGCCCATGAAGCCGGCTCCATGTTAGTGGAAGTGAAAACCGGTATCGATGCATCCCTAGAGTTAACCTATCAATATGTTGCCATTCTTGTGTCAGGAAATTGATTTCAGACTACTATAAATGGAATCTTTCTGGAAAGAAACATGGGAGCTACTATTGCTCCTGTGTGTTAACTTTACTCTTACTACATTACCCAGCAGCTTTCAATTCCTTGAATTTAGTCAGTTCCACTAAGCTCTGCCCACTTCCTCTGAATCACACCCCTAACTACTCCACTCAAACTCTGCTGTGCTGCTGGACCTCGCTAGTATTGCCAGAGTGTGGACAGTGGCTCCTGACTGAATGAAAACCTGTTTACTCAACATCTATAAATAAATGTAACAGTTGTGTTTTACTGTAGTTCTTATGTGCACATAACAGGTTTGTGCTTCTATCTTCCTATGATGTCGGCACCAGCAAACCCAGCAGATAAAATAAAAACTTACCAGTTTAACCCCCTGATTACCCTAATTATGCTTAATTAACTGCTTCCTCCTCTTTTCATCTTAGCTAGTTTTTTTATCATTTATTTCGAAATGTTTTGTTTGCATTTTTTGTATTTAGTTTTTGCTCTTTTTTATTCTTTGCTGTGTTGAATTTAACAAAATACATTTTTTTGTGTTTTTGTGTTTGCTATGAACTTGACTATGCTTTGACTCAATACATTTTTTTAACTTTATGTTACCTTTAGAATATATAGAAAAATGAAATAATACAAATTTGTACATTCTTTGTTCAACAGAAAACACACACACATATATATTGTATATATAAGCATCAATTTCATATTAAATGTGATGACAAAGTTTCTGCCAAATAAGAAGACCGATAGTTGGCATGGGGGAAAGGCTCTCGACCATAAGGGGTATACAGGTGTGAGAGCCCAAGTAAATAAGATCCAAAGCAGAATAAACTTGTTTCGAAATTAAATTTGGATTCAGAATTACAGCCTGAACATGTGCATAATTAATCCTGTAGACAATTAAACATTCTTCAGTTCACAGCTGAATGCAATTAGCATTAGGAAGTTTACATATGCTGGCAATAACACAGATTAGCAACTAAAGTGCTTGTTAAAAAAATTAACCTGAGGCAGCCTGAGAAGACCTTTCCTAATGATATAGTAAATGTTGTTGATGAAGTAATAATCAATTTTGTTTTATAAATAGTAAATCATGATTTTTGGCCTAATTAGGAAAGATACAGATCACTTCACATAATACCATTTTGGATGCTATGAGTGTGATGAACTTACTTGAATATGGAACAGCTATGAAGATTGACATTCATGCCTTTTATGG
Source organism: Nanorana parkeri (assembly GCF_000935625.1). NCBI lineage: Eukaryota > Metazoa > Chordata > Amphibia > Anura > Dicroglossidae > Nanorana > Nanorana parkeri. Next base: position 174,487 of record NW_017308228.1, on the reverse strand, counting down.
CAAAAAAATACAGTAATTAAGCGTTAAAGCTTAACATTCAACGCGTTAACATGGAAAACTGTTTTCACACATTTTTTTTTAAATTTGTAGATGCCAACTAAAAGAACCATCTTTGAAAATTAAATGTATTTGAATGCTCAACAGAGTTCACAACTGTTTCCATTTTAGCTTTGAGGAGCTTATTTATTAAATAAACACCCTGAAAAAAACTAAAACAAATCTGCACCTCTTGCAGTAGCAACTTTTGTCTTCCATTTTATGGAAACATTTAGACAAGTATCATATGGTTAACCAACTCACTTTTTCTAGTCTTTTTTGTCTACAGTGTTTATAAATCACTCTCCTTGAGTTTATTTTTCTTTTCAAAACTGTTCTTCCAGAAATTGTGTAATATACTGCAAAAAATGACTTGAAGAACCTACTTGTAGATGGAAGCAAACTTTAGTGCTAACATATTTGAACATTGACCCTTTGGTGATAAACAGAAAAATCCTTGTACTAAAACAAATTCAAATACAAATTCATACCCCCTTTTAAATACTCCATAACACAGCAAAAATCTAGATTTTTGTTCAGTAAATTTCGAATACAGTATTACTTATAACTTTCTGGATGATTTGTTTCCTTTTTGGCCATAAATGAAGCCCAAGCAAGCTTAGTCCTGTCAAGATGACAGTTCACTGAAATATGTCAAAGTACTGTATAATAAGCCTTTGCTTTAAATTGATATGATCACTTTTTGGAATTGTGCCATCAAATACTTCAGTTATTTTTTCTAAATAAATACAATAAATCCAAAGTATATACAATTAACTATATACACAATATAAAGTGTATTAGCAGTACTGTAGTAGTTCATATTTATTCAAAGAAATCCTAATTATTTATACTAGTTGATTCTATAGTCTTTTGTTCACTGGTTCCATTTTCAGCTGCCAAATAATCATGCTTTTTTTTTGTATAAGTCTGAACGCAAGTCAAGATACTGCCTGCTTGTGCATGATATCACACTTTGAAGTGGAGTTTTTATTTTGTAAGTGTGTACTACAGTCAAGCACAGTGCACTTAACTTTTACATCAGAGTAAACCATTCCATTCTTGCTGTTTACTCCAACAATATTGCGTGTTTTGGCTAGTTTATTGCCTGAATCATCAGTGCAGAAGGGTATTGTTATTAATATCAATATTACCTTTTTTATTATTATTATTATTACTACTACCTTTCTTTATACAGGATTAAAACTTAAAACATCAATTTAAAAAAACAAAAAACAGTCAGGGAAATAGTTTTTCATAATATTTAAACTGCCTCGAGGACATTATAGACCAATATTTATTGCATTTTATAAGATTTTGGTTTCTCAACAAATGGTCTGCATGGAACAGAATGGAACAGAAGACCACATCCTGGATCAAATCATGAAATACATACTAAAATAGTAGGTCCATTTCTTTGCAGCCTTATACATTCCAGTCTAAATACCTTTGTTACCTTCCCTTAATGCTACTAATGCTACTATTTTGGTTATTTTGTGCCTTTTTCTTTAATGTTATATCCTATGTTTTTTGTTTTGCCAGTAATATGTATTAGATATGGCGAAGGGTCACCTCTGTTCAATATTTATTGTCTGCATCCTAGACCCTAGAAATAGAAAATCATGGGAAAGAGAATAATTTTACAAAGTAAAAAAGTTCACAGTAAATAGTTCACCATTAACACCAGCCAGACAACTTACTTTCTACGCAGTTCACATGTCTACGTTTTACCTGCCATCAAATTTTTCATTTTGACTGGCCATTCTTACAAACAGTTGTGCTGCTCAATGTGATCACTCTGCTGCTTACTGGTTTTCCATGATTACTTCCTAGGTCGGTTTTTCTTGTTTCCTGGGTCAGATCCCTTCTTATTGAATAGAGTAAGGGCTTGTTCACACCATGTCTGGACCAGATCTGGAGCAGATCTGCAAACACAGTGCAATGCATTTTTAACATGTTTAACATGCCGCAATTTTGATGCACTCCTGTGCGTTCCGGTGTAGGGTTTTTTAATCCCTGGATCCATATTTAATCTTTTATATCTGAGCTTTTAATAGAAGGAGGCTGGGTTTGTGCTTCTTTTGTTTGTGAGAGGGCCCTTAGAAGGTTACATTCTTGGTGCCTTCATGTCCAGGAGAGGTGTAAAAGAATGGTCCATGCCAAAAGGAATCCCCACACAACACTAAGATGCTAATTGTGTTATGTAAATCTAATTTCCACTTTACAGTAATTGACATTGCATTTGATGTTTGCACACTTAAGTATCATCCATATGAAGTGAGCCGAAGCCTCGTCGACTATTTACTGCAGCCTTGTACGACTGTTTTGAGCCATACATTGCCTGCATTCAGCCTGCTTCACCTCCCTTCGGTTCAGCCAAACAGCCTCGGTGCATTTGGCTGAACCAAAAGGAAAAACCCATTCACCTTAGCCGATGCAACATCTGGATTGACGTAAGCCAATATTTGGCAGTTCCTTCTCTACTGTTCACCCCTATTTTTAAAGGGACCAAACAGCAGAAAGTGAATTGCTGAACTGTCAGTTCAGCATTCAGCTTGGTCGTTCTGTTTGCTACCTCAGAGGTAGGAATAAAACTGGAAACTGTTGAAAAAAACCCCCAAACTAAATAATTAATACCAGACCCTTTAGGTTTGGTAGGAATGTTAGGGAGGACCCCATGTCAAAAAAATATGTTGGGTTCCCCTACAAATTCATACCAGACCCTTTAGGTCTGGTAGGCATTGTAAGGGGGACCCCTTAATCCGAGCCCTAGCCTGGCAGGGCAGGAAAGAGGGGGACGAGCGAGTGACTCCTTCTCCCTGCACCATATCAGGCCACATGCCTTCGACATTTGGAGGGTGCTTTTACAAAGGGTACATAATGATGAGGACAAGGGTCTGTGGGCAGGGGGGGTCATCTGGGTACCCCCTTTCATAAAGTGGGTATCCAGATGCCCCCCCCCCCCCTTG
>NW_017308228.1:163146-171393 GCF_000935625.1 Nanorana parkeri | reverse complement strand
CTTTTATAAAGCGGGGGATCCGGATCCCCCCCCCCCCCTTGTGAATGAGTAAGGGTAGTTGTTACCCCTACTCATTCACCAAAGAAAACCCAAAAAAGTAAATAAAAACACAACACCTTGAAAAAGTCCATTAATTGAACAAAATACAAATACTGTAGGTGAAACCTAGCGGTCAGACTGGCATTTAATATGTTTTAAATACTGTACACTGTGAATACAGTGGGAACTTTGTTCCATAATTCCAGACTCTGTTTCTGTTCCGGGACGTTAGTTGTCCTGGTCACCTGTATGTGCTCCAGAGCCTCCAGTTGCATTCTCCACAGTATACTGTATGTTTGATTTTAACTCCGATAGGGAGAGCGGGAATCCCTCTCAATGGCTGCAGCAGGTGAAGACATTCAGGAACCCAAGCAAAGAGATGCCATCAATAGAGTTTCTGAGAGATGTAAGAAACTGTAAGGAAAGTCTCTAATCTGACTTAAGACTGAAATATCAGTTTTGAGAAAAATAATCTTATAAAGTATGTCACACACACCTTTAATTAAAGTGCTGAGTACTCTTTCAGCTTTGCGCCTTGTATCGTGTGCCTGTTCCCTGTCGTGTTGTTTCCTGTTACTGACCCCGGCTTTCTCCTGACTCTGCTGATCTTCTGGTATCCTGACCCTGGCTTGTCTGACGATTCTCCTGCTTCCTGCCTGTTCCTGTATTGCCTGCATGTTATCGAACCCGGCCTGTGACCCGACCATGAGTTTGCCTCTTGCTACACCACCGGCCCGCCTGCACGTTGCCGACCCGGTCTGCCTGACTTCGAGTACCCTCTGTCTGCCTCCCTGCTGTGCGTTTATATTGCATTACACAGCAAGCGGCCAAACTGACTTCCACCTAGCACCCGAGTCTTCATACCAGCACTCGTGCCCCGCTGTGCCCCAGAGTACCTGTCTTCACTATCAGGCCTTCTGGGACCAGAGTTGCAAGAGAGAGGCCGCCCTCGTCATCTCAAGCTCCATCCGGTACGTGACAAAGATACAGTCACAGTTGTGTATTAAAATAAACCATTGCTCTCCTATTTATTACTAATCCAGATGTTATGAACTGCATGCCACATATACCAAATATAATACTTTATTACTGTGCCCTTATGGCACAATTACATCCTCAATAGTCTCTGCTTTTGATATTATGAAGTTTTTGTTCTCTTGGAGAACTTAGGGCCCATTCACAGCCCTAACAATACATTGCTTCCACAAAAAATATATTTGGTATATAGGGTCAGGCACACAAAAATGTTGTTCTTGCAGCCTTATTAAAACATAACCCAATCGCAGCTCTTGTGTGCATGATCTTCCAGTAGTAGTACTGTATATTTAACATTTTCTTTTTATTGTAACTTTCTGTGGTACAATGACACAATATGAAATTTGGTAGTAGAAGAAGCTTCACAATTGACTATCATGTGGCCCGCCATAGTCAGTAGCTCCACCACTTTTCAACTCATTGGGGTTGATTTACTAACCTTATAAACACACCACGAACATGTATACACCTCTGTAGTGTGTTCCCTCCCAGCATGATCTATGGGTGGAATCTAAACACCTTTGTAGTGTGTACACACCCAGCAGGTGTGTTGTGCAAAGCCAAGCATGAATTGCAAGGTGATGTTGTGTAAATTAGCTCTATGTTGTGTTGCTTGCGTTGATGAATGCAGGAATGTAAATGCATGAGCTAACCATTTTTGTCTAAACTGTGAAGCAGCATTATATATGCATCATGTGCATGATTTTTCCATATATGGCATTAGTGGAAATATGCTTTAAGAGTCTTTTTGGTTGATAAATACGTTTTGCTGTGTGAAAATCACACGCACCTGGTGCGTGCGTGTGTTTAGGTTAGTAAATCACCCCCATTATGTCAAACTGTCTGCTCTTTACAGCCTAAACAAACCCATATGTTACAATTAGAATGCACCAATTTAGTGCATATTTAAGTCTCTAGGTTGCAAACGTCAATGCTTATATCTATGCTTATGAATACTTTTTTCGTTTGTCAGAACTGATAAAAGATTGCTATGCACTTTTACTTTTTAATAATTTACTAGCAAAAGTGTGCCTGTTCATTGAACAGGTGGGATTCGGAAAGGCAGGTCAATGAAGTGGTGACAAGCACAGAAGTGTGCATTGTTAAAGTGGCATCAGGCCACAGAGGTGGACATCTGTGCAGTCATTAGTAAAGTGGGGGAATTGGAGATGTGTTGATAGCAGGGGGAGGATGATTTTCAGGCACAGTGGTGATAGTGAGGGTTAATATGCAGTTGTGGTGTGGAGTGAGAAGGGGGGTGCAAGCACTGGTGATGGGAGGGTGGTTGCAGGTACGGTATTGATTGGTTCCCCAGTGAGGACTGTCAGCTATAGATAGAGTTGCTGGCAGTGGTCTGGACTTCCAGCCCAGATAGCTCAGTGCCTGTGAGCAGCAGCAGTAGGAAGTAGGGAGGTGGTGATAGCTGATTGGGCCAGACATTAGAAAGTCATGTCTTATTGCAACACCCACTGCAGGTACTGTCACTTTACCGCTGGATAAGGCTGGGTCTGATGCTGGCCTACAAATGTTAATGCTACATTGTGGTGCCTTTGGGATAAGCAAAGATTATGTTAATATGCAGTATTTCTCAGTTAACGTATGATGCATTAAGGTGGCCAGTTCACTAAAAATGAACTGCCAATGCATAGCAACTTCTTTTTGATGTAGCCTACCACAACGCAAAGTATGTTGTGGTGAGCTGCAGTGCAGGTCCGTTGGCTATGGTACTTGTGCATTAGGGTGCCATTCTATATGAATGTCACCACAAAACAGATGGGTACCTGTTACCATGAATTATGGTAATGTAACACTTATCTTAGATCCTTAAGCGATGTGCACCATATTGGGTGGCGCTCAGTCAGAGAAGTCTCTTTGCAGGCTTGTATTTGGGCTTAGAAAGAACCCAGTAGCCTTGGCACTCTGCACCCTGAGATTGCATCTCCCTGACACCCAGCACCTCTAACACTACAACCCCTGACTCTGAACCTCCCTGCTCCCAGCAACCCTATCATTGCACCCAAAAACCCCAGACACTGCAGCTTTCTGTTTGCCAGCACCCTACTGCCACCAAACAACTCTGCTACTGCATATTCTGCCACTGTAGAGCTGTTGGGCTCTCTGTCTACTCAGCATTTGGCTCTGCCCAATCCGTCCTACCACTGGTGACATCACCTCCTCTCTAGTGCAGTCTGGATGTGCAGATAATCTCCCAAAAACATGAAGTATTTGCTCAAAGCTTGGTGTCTCAGTTACAGTTATGAACTATACCTCTTTGGTCAGGCAGTCAGTCCTCTCCTCCAGCCTTTGGTAGTGCTGTACACAATGTGTGTTTTTTCCACAGGAAGGAAAAGGAGGTACAAATGTCTGGTTTGAGAAGAAGAAGGAAGTCAAACACTAAGATGTTATTATAAACCCACCCGTTGCCTGCAGTACAATTACACCCTTCCAATGTGGCAGCCATAATTTAGAAGTCCAATATCCAAATTTATTTTTCATTTATTTCAGTTTCAAAGAGCACTTTATTTGAAATGCAACACTACTTTTCTATCACTCCACCTTCCTAAACTATTGAACCTTCTACATTATTATTTTGAACATGCAATCTCTATATTCGACTGGAACTAAGGGAGAAACTAAAACCCCATTTTACTTTCTGTATTCTTTGTGTACAACATGCATAGGATATTTATTTGGGGAGCTTATTTGTCAACTAAATTTTATTTACTAGTTGAATAAATAATGAAAGTTTTGAATATATTTATCAGTATTGTAAGTAACATTCATGCTTCAACTACCCATCTTTCTTGGACCTACTAATGCAGTAATTAAAACTACAATAAAGTTTATAAGACTTACTCTTATACATACATGCTACACAGAGTTCTGTTTCTATGCTTGAAACATTTTATAAATGTATTAATTAGTATCAAAATGTTAAAAATAATACACAGTATGGCAATTTAGCACTGCTTCAGTAAGAAAAAGTAGGAAAACTATTTAAGGCAAAAGTATTTCCTTTGTACAAAAAGATAACACATGACATGCTAAAGAAGATGGCCAAGAGGGAGCCAGTGATGTTAGTCATTAGAGCAGGAGACAGTTTATGTGAAAAGATACGGAGTGAAAAGTGGAGCATCCATGCATAAGTCTCAGAGATGAACTCTGTGAAGTGCTTAATAATGCTGTATGAACCTGTCACCCAGCTAGTTTCTGTAGAAGGACAGAAATAGCATATAAAAAGAACAAGCAGTAGCTATAGAAGAGGTATCAGACGTAGTGTTGATAACTGCTGTAGATATTGATGGTGGAACTGCCTAACAGATCAAGTATACCAATAGGCTTGAGATGTGAGCAAGTCACCATACAGTATAATATCTAAAAAGAGACAATAAGAAATATCTCATAAACTGTTTATTAAACAAAAATCAAAAACATTCAATTATCTAGCTTGTTGAAAACATTGACAGAGTTTCTGAATACTAATGTAGCATTACTTCTCTTAGGGTAGTGTAGAGTGACCCCCAAAATAGTTTAGCAGTAGAGCTATATACAGTATTTTTTTTTTTTTAGTCATATAAATATTTATTAAAGTTTTTCACTATATACAGTATTGTATTGCAATTTGCCTTGTTCCAGATGGGCACAGTTCAAACCACTGCGTTGCAGTGATGGGTGCTGTATGAAAGTACGGTATTTCAGTGCAGCACTGTACAACTTGGTACAACTGTGCTATGCCCATAGAACTTAATGAAATGTCCCTTGTGACATTTTCAATAATGTTCTAAAAAAATAAGAAAATGCATCAGCACTGGGCCATGCACATCACCACATGCAATGTAGCACAGCTGCAGGAGTGAATGGGCCCTGATACACAATCACGTGCTTGCATATATATGCACAAAAGGAGGCCAAAGTACATTTCAGTGTCAGCTAGTAAGATGTATGATTACGCATGATATTTTCATGAGCTGGAAAAAAGACTGACTGTTACTCAACTGAGGATTCCAGCTCGTGGAAGAATATCATACCTAATCATCCATCTTCCTGTTTGACGCTGAAATGGACACTGGTCTTCTTGTCTATTGTGGCAGTTGTGCATATATAGGCATGGACAAATTTGTTGGTATCTCCTCCTGAAAAGTAATTAAAAGCAACTGTCTCATGTATACCTGCCTTTAGTATGTCATACAGTAAAGCAATGGGCGTGTGAAAATACAATATTGCTTGTTCTACAAAGAAATTCTAAAATGGGTTGGCCAGATCTGTGGTACCCCTAGAAAAGATTGATTGAATCATAGTGATATTTCAAACTAAACATTTTCTGTAATTAGTATATCACAATCTTGTAATCATTCAGCCTATTTAAATGGAGAAAAGTAGTTTGTATCATTGTGTGCACCATACTGAACATGGACCAGGAAAGGCAAAGAGTTGTCTGATGAGATCATAAAGAAAATTATAGGCCAATATGTCAAAGGTAAAGGCTATATAACTATCTCCAATCAGCTTGATTTTCCAGTGACTACAGTTGCAACTGTTATTAAAAGGTTTAAGGTCAGGTCCTTGGGAGTGTAGACAACTTCCCTGGACATGTACACAAGAGGAAAAGTGACCCCAAGATTGAATAGAAGGATAGTGGGGATGGTGGACAAAGAGCCCATAAAAATCCAGAGATACAACTGAGGTCCAAGGTCAAGGTACATCAGTGTCTGACTCCACCGTTTGTTGCTTTTTGAGAGACAGGGGGCTCAAAGCAGGAAAACTTACTGGAGTCCACTTACAGGACTCCATGTTAAAAGAAGAACATCTTACATGAATATTGATAGGCCACAATGCTTCTGGGAGAATGTCCTTTGGACGGTTGAGACAAATCTGGTGCTTTTTGGAAAGTCATATCAGTACTACATTCACAGATGAAAAAATGAAGCCTTCAAAGAAAACAACGCTGTACCTACTGTAAAACATGGAGAAGGCTTGGTTAGGTTTTGGGGCCTCTATGCTGCATCTGGCACAGGGTGCCTTGAATCTGTGCAATGCACAATGAAATCTCAAGACTATCAAGGAACTCTGGAGAAAAACATACTGCCCAGTATCAAAAATCTCTGTCTCAGATGCAGGTCATGGGTTTTCTAACAGGATAATGACCCAAAACAAGTTATGTCAGAGAAAATTGTGGGTTTTTCTTTTTAATGAAAGGGTACCGACATATTTGTCCATATGTTTATACGCAATAGTAATATAATAATTCGCCTTGTTTGAGACTACACATTTTGATACACCGTGCTTGCTTCTCAAGTTCTAATGAGTGTCAGGAACATGCTGCTGTATTTATAGCCACACAAGTAACTTGGTCACCTTAATCTAATTAAGGTGGGTGCTGATTGTACAAGAACATGATGTTTGTGAAACCACCCTATTCTAATTATGTACTGTAATTATGGATTCTGTAATTAGAACAGGGTGGTTTTACACCACCCTTTCACAACTATTATTATTATTTTCTATTCCAGCCAAATGTTAATGGAAGGATGAAGGAACCTAAAATGAAAATTAAGATAACTAAATCAGATTTTCACTCTGCTGCTGTATAGAAATTTCTAGAAAAAAAGAGCATAAAAACATCTATGTACAAGTAGTAAGAGGAATGGAATGGTTAAATTTGAAGATTAGGATTGGAGTGTGAGAGGAAACCGGAGTACTTAGACAAAACCCATGTAAGCACAGGGAGAACATGCAAACTCCATGCAGACAGTGTCCTTGTTGGGTTATGAACTGAGGATCCCAGTGATGCTAGGCAGAAGTGATAACCATTGAGCCACTGTGCTAGTAATATTTAGCTCTCACAAGAAACATTTCTAAAATATTTATGTTCTTAAAAAATAAACTTATTTCCTGGGTATGTATTTTAAATACTTTTTTTTATCATTTGCATGATGATAATTGTGTACATCATAAGAGTTATGACTGGAACCATTTATTTTTAAACATATTGTATATCTAAACCCAAAAACAAAAATATAATATATTTTGCTGCCTATAAATCCATATATGTGATGGCTGCATTAGTTTTATTTTGTCAGGTTAAGCACATGTTCTACACTTACAGAAAATACCAGTTGTTCCTGACAAAAATACAGTGACCCTCCTGTGCACTTAAATTAAATCTTAAACAATGTTATTAGTTTTTACCGCTATCTTTTGTGGACTACAGAACATTCCCCATGTTATGGAGATGGGAAACAGTTTAGGATGACAATACTGCTTTCCAAAGATACAGTATACAGTGAAGGAGTGAGCATTGTCACTCTAGGACAAGTGTGAAGTGTGTTACTGGATGGATTGCATGTGAGAGTAAAGGAAAAAAGCCTGAAAAAAAAAATCAAAATAAAGCATCCAACACAGCTAAGAACTGGTAAACTGCAATATACAGGATTACATTGTTGTTCTTCTTTTACATACTATTTAAAAGAAAAGATTTAAAGCTCAGCCAGATTTTCTAATATTTACATCTGTTTCATCCTTTTTGCTGGCATTTGTACATTTGTAACAATGCAGGCAAATATACAGGCTAAATTTCAGCTTTTTGCATGCTTGGGACAATTTTACACTATGCTAGTGTTATAAACAGTACAGCAGGTTAGAATCTGCTTGTAATACAAACAATTACTACTGATCAAAAGCAGCCCCAAATCTGTGCAACATCTGCTAAAAAATCTGCTGATGTATTGTCAGAATGACTATACTGCTATTGACACAGTAACCATTCCAGCCTATACGAGCCTATACGAGAGCTATTCCTAACTTTCTGTTTCTAAAAGCAAGCTTTAATGCCTATTATAGATAATTAGAAAAAAATCAATTTTCTATTTATTTTGTTAATCTGCATAAATCTCAGACCAGTAAAGCTGTTGGAATGTTCCATCATGGTAGATGATTGCCACCTCTTTCCTGTTTGCACTTGTCTTCTTTTTTTCCTGCTAACTGCATGTCTCCCTATTGTATTCTGAAAAACATATTCAGAAATATGGAGATTTTCCTATAAAACTATATAAGAGATTCAAGCTTTGTTTGGCCACTTTTACAATATTATAGGTTTAGGTGACATCCTAAAAACACTATAAATACTAAACACAAAACACTCTTTCTCTTTTTCAATTGTACATAAAATACTGA